>NW_009627870.1:0-18038 GCF_000690535.1 Cariama cristata
CTGAAGGGCCCTCCGTACCACAGCGAGCACTCCAGCTGGCTCCAGAAATACCGGCCTGGCCTTTTTAAAAGTAACGCTGTGCGGTATGATGCAGATCCATTAAAGCGTTAAGGCGTCAAATCCTCCTGTGGTAGTGTTGATGTAGGCAGAGCGCCCTGTTGGCTACCTGGCGCGTTGAGGGCCTTCACCCTTTAAATAACCCTGTTCAACAAAAAAAAGTAAAAAAAATCTAAAGCCGATAACTTGAGGAAAGTGAAACTTAAGTCTAAGCAGAAATACAGAAATAATCATTTTTGCCTAACACATACCTGTTCTGGCTAGTACCAATGTTAACATCCTTCAGGGATTTGATGGGTCCTGTCTGTCTTACGTATCCCTCTTCCAGGTACACCAGAATATTCTGCAGCCCTCTCTCCCTCAGAGGCATTGTTACTAAGGGGAGCCTGCCGGCACTGCTGGGTACGCAGGGTGTCTGACATGGCAGAATTCAAACTCTGGTCAGTCACCGCTGATGGCTTTCAAATCCCTGTGTCACAAACCCTTGGAAGACAGCACGAGAGAGGATTAACCGCATGGGTCCTTACTCCTTTGGTGGCTGTCTCTTCAAGCAGAGTGCCTTGGGAAAGGCACACGGCTATCGCCCATGATAAAACAGTTTGTGTGGTTGGTGTTTTCAGGAAGCAGGCAACTGCAAACAAATTATACGGTGATGGGCTCTGTCCTGGCAAAATTGACCAAGAACCGCCTTGATGAAGGACGTGGTGTTGAGGAGTTGTGAGCTGTCTCTCTCATAAGGAAGCCTTGTTGGCACTTGTACTGAACAGTCACGTCCTCTGCAAGGGAGTGCAGAGCGTGCCGGGCAGAGAGAAGTCCTAAGAGAAGCCCAGGCTCCGTAAGGCAGTGACAAAAGAAAGATCAAAAGCAGTGAAGAAATTGTGGTAAAGCAACTTATGTTGGTACATTCACTGTTTTGCCTGTGTCTGTCTTGTAGCAGCTAAAGAGCAGTTTTGCCTTTTTTCTCAATTAACCAGTGGCCCTGACGATACCTTTCGCAAACCCCCAAAGTGCCCACGGTAGTATTGAAAGTCTGCGCAGTTAACTGCTTGTTAACGGAGCTAGAACTGACCCATTTTGACGAAGGGGATCAGAGAGCATGCCAGAGAAACTCAAGGTGACAGCCAGTGCCCCAGCTTATTCAGACCAGAGAAGTGCAGGAACAAATAGTTCCAGCACGGTTATCCTCACAAAGAGAAGTGGGGAGCAGCGGAGAGGGGCGCGTGGTGAGGAGGAAAGACATTTCAATTTCAATTCTGGCTTCCCTTTTGTCGTCTCAACTCAGTAACACCTTATATAACTGTTCTTTTTTTTTTTTCTTTTTTTTTTTAATTGGGAGACTGAAAAAGTTTCCTCACTGTAAAACTGTAAGAATAGAAAGTACTTGTGATCTTTTTGGAATATTTTTATTTTTAGCTGAAAAAAACAATATATACAGAAGGGTCTAGGACAGCAAGTTAAAACTTTTTTAATATAGAGTCAAGATATTTCTTTCTCCTAACGTAATAAAAGGTGCCACTAAACCACCGCAATATCACAATTAACTCCTGCAGGCTGAAGCTATTACTAACAATAACTTTTTATTTTCAGCTGAGCTTCAGCTGAGAGTGTGATCTGGGAGAGTGTTGCAGGGTGAAACTCTGCAAGTTTGTTGCTAACCTGAAGACACAAACGGAAGGAGTTTGGAGGACTCAAAACACGGCAGCATCTGACCTCGCTTCATTGAGACTAGCGGCCGCG
The DNA here is from genome assembly GCF_000690535.1 of Cariama cristata. Taxonomy (NCBI): domain Eukaryota; kingdom Metazoa; phylum Chordata; class Aves; order Cariamiformes; family Cariamidae; genus Cariama; species Cariama cristata. The sequence continues at coordinate 1,795 of NW_009627870.1, forward strand.
TGCTTTACCTCCTGTTTGCAATGGGCAAAGCGTGCGTGTGTTGGCAGCTGACATGCCTCAGCTGGCCGGTGGTCACTCGTGAAGGAGCACTAACTCGTTCACGTGTCAGAGTCTAACTCCAGCTTCAGGTTTTTTTTTTCTCCTTGAAAGCCTTTCGTTCCTCCCTACTGCTTGCACAGCAGGCTCCTGGAAACGATCTGAACTGCAGGCGCAAACCAGGGAGAGACTCAGGCCTGAGTTTGGTAAATACCTGGACCATCTAGGAGAGGGACTGCCTGGCTTTGCTGGTGTCCCTGGCCGCTGACCTTCCCTCCCCAGGTTTTCAAAGGTCCATCAATTCTATGAAATGTATTTTGCTTTGCTTCTGGCAATGGATTTTTTTGGCCTCAGCGCTCACTGCCCCTTTTTGGCAAAACAGTACTGAAAAAGTTAATGTTAGCATCCCCTTCTTGTGCCTCCTTATCAAGCTCATGAGATAAGAAGACCTGAAGTGTCTATATGGGGTAAAACAAGGGCAAAAGACATTATGGTGGCTATCCAGCAGCCTATGCAACACCACTCGAACTTTGGCACTCCCCCACGTCCTGCCAGTTCACGTCCTGCTTCTTGCAGGAGCGGCTGTAAGGGTGTCAGCCCTCGCTGCCCCCATTGCTGGGGAGCCGGGGAGGGGGAATAGGTGGGTACTTTCAAGAGCTGGAGGTCACACACCTTGTTTACAAAGGTTTCTCTTTATTTATTCGTAAAAGCTAGCATAGCTTTTTGTTCCTTTTCCAGCTAATGGATGTTGTGGCACTCCACTTGGTTAATCAGTTAGCAGTGATTAAACAGGGGAAAGATGAACGACAGCCTGAGTAACGTCATCATGTTTTCTGCGCAGCGGGAAGGAGTGGTTTGCCAGAAGAACCTCTTGCGAAATAAGTGAGAATTGAACTTAAAGCACAGAATTTACCATGCTTTAAAATCCCCTTGTGAGTGCTCACTTCCTCCACAGGCTGAAGTGGGGTTGTTGAAGAGGTTACCATTCCCAGACAGCTCCCGGTCACCGTCACGGCTGTCTTCTGCCAACGGTTGCCACCTCTCCTCCCTACCTGCAAGCTGCTCACGCAATCCCTCCCAAACTTGTTTTGGTCCAAGTCAACCAGAGTAGCTTAGGCAGTTTAAATAGTAGATTTCAGCTGAACTGGTTTGTTTTGGCTGAAATGGATTAGGGGAAACCCAAGTCAGCGGATGGGAAGTGAGGTGATGACCGTTTCATGGACAGCTTTAGGGGCAGTGGGTAGGTTGGCTGAGTGTGCTTTCAGAGCGAACTGCTGTACCAGACGTTAACTGCTACCGACAGCTCTTCAGGGTATTTAAAGATGCAAGGGTTGCTGAGATACCCATATTGAAACATTCGTAGCATTTTTAGATACTACTAGCTTTGTTGGCATGGAGAGGAGGGTACGGCAGTTGGAGCAGCGCAGGTTTGTGGGAGAGCAGCAATGGGAATGTGAGGATTTGGAAACCAGTAGGAACAGAAGATGTAGGACTGAGGGTGGAGCAAGCAGAAGAGAGAGAAAAGTTTGCAGGTGGAGATCAGTGGTAGATCGCAGAGCTCAATCTAGAGAGGAGGAATTTGAGTAGTGCAAGAAATGCAGAGACACAGGGTGGAGAGTAGCAATGCTCAGGGGAAAACAGTGAGTTGAGAACAGCCAGTATCTCCCTACTCTTCCCTTCCATGTGTTCATCAAACCTTGGGAAGCTCTACCCCTCTGGAAAACGCTTAAATGAGAATAGCCTCACTAGTCCGTCGCTGCAGGCGGTTTTCATACCTCTACTTCCCCATAGCTTCTCCAGGACTGCCAGATTCACAGCATGTCAAACAAGCTGGGGTTAATATGCACGTGGAGAGGTCTAGGTTCAATGCAGACAGGTGTTTTGGGGCTGGGAGGAATGTCAGACGAGATGGAGCGATATTGTTGTTCTCTGTAGGACAACAGTGGATGATTTGGGGCAGTGGAAGAGAAAGGGAGAATTACAGGAACCGGAGCAGCAACGGAGAAAAAGGAAGGAGAGCATCAGCTGTCTGCTTCCCTGTATCTCCTTACTTCATAAATCCTATATCCAGTACTCAACAGGAATTTACATGATCCCTGTCTTTATAGTTTCCGAGTACTCTTTATTTTTGTAAGTCTTTTGTGGGACAGAGGAGTAGCATGATGGATATAAGAATAAGTTACTGAGACTCGTAAGTCACTCATTCAAGGTAGCATAGCAAGCCGGTTGCACATCAGAGAACTGAACCAAGTTCTCTTAAATCCCAAATCTAACCACTAACTCATCCCTCTCCTCTCTTCCATCTGTCAAAAGAAAGAGTAACTTTTTTTTACTTACCTGAACAGGCACATTTAGTAAAATTAAGCACTTGCACAGAAGTTTGTTGGCTTAGTTTGCAATTAGAGAGACACACACACACACAAAAAGGCTGTAAGTGAGACAGCCAACTGAAGACAATGAGAAAAGACAAAGGAAGAAGTAATAATAATTTCTGATTCTATAGATGGGCTTTATAAAGCTTAGGGGCTTTTGATCAATCCTGATCATCTTAAACAGAAAAAAAGCAGCTATTTTGATGGTTAAGCCATTTCTGTATGAAACAGCAAGATTAAGTTTTGAGAAGGCATTTGAAATTGGAGATCATAATAAATATTATTTACAGATAAGGAGCATAATAACATGTTGTCATCAGGAAACAGAATAATGAAATACTGTTCTCGAGAAACAGCAAGTTCAGACAAATCTACAGCAACCGAGAAACTTAACCAGTACCATTTCTCACTTTGCTGTATATCTAAAGAGAAAATATTTAAATAACAACAACCACACAAAAAAGTGATGCGTTAAAAACCAAAATCACAAACACGTTCCAGAAATGAAGATAATTGTCACAATAAACACCCCCCTCACCTTCTTTCTTTTCGCTTTTACTCACTGCTAGTGACTTGTCCGTAGGCTGGTGTACTTGTATTAAAATCAACTTGTAATAGGCTGTAAGCACAGATGGTGTAAATCATCATTGCTCAACTAACACTTAAGTTGCTGTGCCAATTTATACTATCTGGAGAGTAGCTTGGTATGTTCATGTTTTGTTTGTGGCCACTGATGAATCAGAACTAAAATGTATTTGTGTTTATTGTCAGGGCAATATATGAGGTCTTTGACTATTCATATCCTTCTTTTTAACTACTTGAATACTTTAAATGATGTGAGAGTATTGTAATTACTGACCTTAAACACATTTTAGACTTTTATTTTTTCTGATAATGAAATATTGTCTTAAGAGTACCAAGGTTACGATGAAAAAGGACAGCATCCATAAAATGCTTTCAAGTTGTGATACGTGAAATGTAATCTGGATAAATATAAACCATTAAGTACGAAGTTACTGTCTTGGTAACATGCTAAAGTAAGCTCACAATCAGGAAATTTGTTTAAAAGCCTGAATGTAGAAAGTGAATGAATAACCTGTGGTATTAAAGACCAGGGGTTTTTAATTTATATTTATTTATTTTAAAATATTTTTATTTTCAAGACATGTACACAGGAAAGGAAATTTTCTGACAGTTTTAGAGTCTTCACTATTTCTCCTAATCCATTTTGTCGTTTCTGCCTCCCTTTAACAGCCCCTGACACCTGCAGATATCCTAAGCCCTGTGGATTTGACAGGTTGCTGTTTATTTTATTTCTATTTCTAAGGTGCAATTTGGGTGTTGCAGTAATATGCAAGTGAAACTATGTTGTTACTCAAACGGATTGTGAGAGAAATGGATTTCTCTTCCATGGAATATGTACTTAATAGATAAAAAAAACCTCATATCAAAAAAGGAAAAGACAGGCAAACCCATAATGGAAATGAAAAAAACTTGAGTTGTAAAAGGGAAAAGAAAACCGAGTTAATTATTATTTGTTGTTGCTGTGGGAAAGAAGGGCATGAACACCACAATGACCTGCATTTATAAGCTTTCATTCATATAAACCTTTAAGTGGATGACACCCAGAACATCAATATTTGGGCCTCACAGTAAAAACATCCATAGAAAAAAAAGACCGTTCACTCTGAAGAGTGCCTTGTTTTGTTCAATGCACTGGTCAGAAAATTGTCAGTCTGGTCCTAGCCCAATTGTCAACAACAGACAGCAGAGTTTGTGGAGAAGGACAGGTGAAAATATCAGGTTACAGGGAAAAGAAGCATGTGAAAATTTCAGAGCGTGTCTTTTTTTTTTTTTTTTTTTTTAGGAAGCAAGGTTAGAATATGCCTATTTTAGTAGTGATCTGAGTTCAAAACTCTAAGGTGGAGGTGAGGTGAAGGACTGCTTCTTTATTTTTATACTGCCTTCTTGACTACCCTTCCGATGCTCAGGAACAAGCTGCCTTCTGTGTATTAGATATGGGTACAACTCTTTTAGCTGTAGAGAGGGGGTTGAAAATCTTGCAAGAACATTTCTGCTTCAAAGCAGTTTGCCACTTGCTCTTCTTGTACCCGGGGGAAGAATCATTAACATATTAAAAACGTTTAAAACCCTGGTTTATGTTCAGCCTGCAAAAAGACGGGGAGAAGATCAGTGAGGGTAAAGCACAGGGCTGCAAATCTAATGTTATATTTTCTATGTGAAGGTCTGCCTCAGACTTCTCATGGCATAGTTGAAGCTGCACCCACTTACCTCAGATATAAATTTGGCTTGTTGACTCTCTGGTCATTAAAAAATTGCTTCCAGCCACCGATCAAATGATGATGAGTTCCAGATAAACTTATGCTGAAGAATGTGCATCTTCACGACCATTTAAAATCTAAATGGGATATTATGAAATCAAATGGAGCAGAAGGATTTTTAAGAGGGGGAATTTCAAGCAGAGGACATGACTTTCTTGGCAACTGTGTAAGCTCAGAAGAACTTCCTAGGCACGAACATATGAGGACAGATTCTTTTGTGAGCCAGTCAATGGAGACATTTATGGGAAAATGGTAGATGCAATTTGAGTTCCAGAATATAAAAGGAAAATAAGTCCCTGTTAGAAGGGCCTGTCTAATTACTAAGTTGCAGAAATTGTATGTTTATTCATCTGTTATTTTGTACTAGGACTTACAATTAAATGATGTCAGCTACAGTTTAAGAAAAACAGTTATTATAACCAATGATTCATTTAGAATACCTTCTTACCATATAGTGCCAGCAGGAGATCAGGATGCACAAACGCTGGAAGCTGGACATCACTGAAAGAAGAGCTTGGTCCCCCGTTTGGTTTACAGCATGTGAATGAACCACTGCAGAGGAGACGGCAACACGGGAACAGCAATGCACAGGGATCGGTAAGGAAAGAGGGAACCAATGTGTGTCAGTGACAGTCCCAGCTCACAGGGGTGTACACAGCTTGAGAAGACGCAGGCGGATGACTTGGTTGAGCCCATCTAACGGGTCGCTGCTGCCAAAAAGAGATGCTCTAGCTTAGTTTCCTACCCTCTGCTTCTAACTGTGAGCTCCTGCCGCTTTCCTTGCTGTGGTGCTGGCATTGTTATAATGCAACGTGCATCAATTCAGCTTGCTAATCCAGCAGAAGTAGAGTGAGTTACTCTTTTTCACGGTCATCAGGTTGACATTTGCTGTCCGACGATACTAGAAAAAAGCTCTTTACAATGAGGGTGGTCAAACAGTGGAACAGGTGCCTAGGGAGGCTGTGGCTTCTCCATCCTTGGAGATGGTCGGTGCTGGAATGGACAAGGCCCTGAGCAACCCGATCTAACTTTGGAGTTGGATTTAAACCCTGCCATATACAGGGAGTTAGACTAGCTGGCCTCCAGAGGTCCTTTCCAACCTAGATTATTATATGGTATAGAGGGGGCAATCGTGATTCCTGTATCTTGTATCCCTATTTTACACTGAGAAATCTCAGTGCATCAGTATCCCCGGCTGAAAATGCATCTGTCAAACATTAAGGTAGTCCTGTCGCCATTATGAAATTTCAGTGTATAAATTCCTATGTATAAATTTCTATGAGCAGAGCTATTTCAGGAGGAAGTTTAGTTAGGTGGTGTAAGTCAGTACTTCAAAAATATAGATATTGTAGGGTTGATCTCATTATTACTAAACCAAACATTATAAAGCCGGGTTATTAAATATGAATTTATACTGTAAAAATTACTAAAGTAACATGTACACAGTTAAAATTTACAAACAAGCTTAAATTTATGTTGACTCTACAATAATCGTATGATAATACATAATGTATTTTAACTGGTCCAGATTAATTGCAGTGGATGTTAAAAACATACTCAGATTCTGTCTCTACTTCGTCTCTCTGTGGCATGCCTGTGATGTAGCATGGGTTCTGGATTTTATTGGACCAATAAAAGTTGTTGTTGTGCTTAGCACTTGGACTTTTTTATGGTAGCAAATTACATTTGCATCCATTTAGAGGCCCTTTCACATTGGGAGGGGTCTGAAAAAAGGTCCTGGAATAAAATGAGTCAAGGCTGTATATATGTAATTGAAGGAATGAAGGTATAAAATCCAACAATAACAACAACAACAACAGAAATCCCTAGTAACAAATGCATATGCAAATATATATTTAAAAAATCCCAGAGCTTTATTCTCCATTACATGCCTCCTTCTCCATAGCTGTCCATAAGCTGACAGCGTAGCTGCACAGGGTGTATTTACTTCCAGTTAAATGTTCCTCAGCGCTTCTAGAGTGGTGCAAAAGGGCTGCATTGTACCATTCTCTTGTTTCTTCTCAGTTGGGCGGCCAGTCTATGAACTTCATAAGCCAAAAACATACAAAGTAACAAAGCCATTTAAATTGTTTATGAATTATTATCATGCCAAGCAGCTTTATAATTTTTTTGAACTTATGTCCATTTTATACAGACTGTCAGCACTACGGATTCAGGGACATCTGTCTTTTCTGCATTTGAGGACAAGTCAGTATGACCCTGTCCTGACCAATAAAGCACCTATCTTGTTTTCAGTGGTTTATGCAAGTACACTCAAGCGGTTTGAGACTCCAGTCTTTCAAACAGACTTTTAAATAGGTATGCGCTTCCTATGTGTTTTGGTGGGAACATGGCCATAGACTCCAGATTGTGTTCAGAGAGGAGTGCAAGCACAAATGCAACCACACTGCAAATTGTCTGGCACCAGGGGATTTGGACTTGTTGCCCTACAGTGCTAACCGAATCAATGGGTTGCAGATAAATTTGCCTCAGGGCGCTTGCCTGCGCAGATCGTTTCTAGGTGGTGAGAATCTGTGCTACCCTGGCAGCGACTGCAACCTGTCTGGAGCTACATGTTCTTTGCAGAGATTTTTTTCTACACCAGACGTTAAGTGAGTTGCTGCAGGTATGTACACAGTGGCACTTTTCTAGGATTCCTGGGTGCCCTGTGACGCATCCATTAAAAGTAGTAGTCTGCTACCAAAGCTTGTGCAAGAAAATCGGCAATGGAGGTGGATGAGACTTCCAGTGTAACTAACAAATTCCATTTTAATTCTTTGAATTGATGTGTAGGACACCAGTCACCAACTTAAGTAGTGAATCAACCATTCTTTCTTGAAACTAGGAATTCAAAAAATAATTTGTTTTGTTTGGACTTCATTTTCAAAATCGAAATTTTCTCTAAAACATGCTGGGTCTGATTGCTCGTTTAGAGCAGCTAAAGATCTCATTCTTTAGGAGTGTATCTGCACTGCCTGGTACCTTCTACACTCAGTTGAAAATGATGTCCAAGTGGAAGTCAAATGCTGACATCAGAAAGTAGACAATTGCAGCTTGGCGGTATTCTACATTTGGGAATCTCTCTTGTGCCTGGCCAAAGCACATGTGGAAGAGGAGTGAACTTGTAAGAGATTCTGCTCCTAAATCTCCACGTGGAGCAGAGCCCATAAGAATCAGGCTTGCTCTTTCAGTACATCTATCTGCAAATAGCTAGAGTATAGTACAAACAGACATAATAATCCCATTTATTTTGGATGATTGATTAATGGGAACATTACTCGTATACTCAGTGCATGACATTTTCTATTACTTGTTCATATAATTTGAGAGTTAAAGGATATAAATACTTAGGAATTTGCCACCAGTTGGGTTGCCACCTGTCTGCTGAACACATTAAAGGGGGAAAAGGGTGAGTTGTATTCCATTTAAGAATGCTGTAGCTATCTGAAGGACTCCGAATAACATTTCTGACACTGTCGGGGGAAAATTTTCCATAGCGCACTCAACACAGGTTCAGCAACAGGGTCTTTTCTCCCTGACATAGCTAGACATTTAAAGGACGTTAAGAAAAATGGAGGTAGAGAGAAGGGAATGATTTCACTGAAGTTAAGTTTGCAGTGCTCTGGGGCTGACCCTTCTTTCAATAAGACAAGTCACTAGACAGCTAAGGACTATATATATGCAATCAAAGTGAACATTTAGCAAACAGCTGTTGATCTGTGTATAGATTGATTGCTTCCTTGGTTAATGTTTATACCTGACATTGTAGCAGTTGGTTAATAAATAGCTCATTTGCGTGAAGAACTGGAGATGGTAAAGAACAAAATAAAACTGTAACAAACACGCACGCAAATCCCTCACCTGCATTTCTTTTTGTAAAATACCTGTCAAACTGATGGCAAAGCTATTCTGTAGCATGACATCACTAGGTCCTATGAAATGACCACCAGCGGGTCTATCCCCAGCATCTATAATTAGCTGCTTACCTCTAAGTTTCAGTGATTTTGAGCAGCAGACTGATGTAAATGCTTTAAATCAGCCTTTGGAGATGCCTTTGAAGCCAAGCAGAATAATGCCTAACATGGGCATCAACACTACATACGCATGTCAGGCTTTCTCCTGCAGCTTAACCTGGGCTTTAAAACCATGGAAAATGCATGGGAGAAGACTCATCAATGTGCTATTTGGAAACAGAGACCTGTGGATCTCAAGGGATCCTGGGGAGGATGAAATCTCCTCTTGCTATAGGTTTACTGCCCTTGAATTACCTCATGGCATCATTTAGCTCTTTTCTAGAGATACACCACAGTAGACAGAAACCACTAACGGTCCTTTGTGGAGTGCTATAGAGGGGGAGCCATTCAGGAATTAATAAAACTTTAACGTACGCTGCTCCTGGGTCTGACAACAAAGCTGTCGGAGAACGTGCAGGAAAGGGGCACAGTGCCGCAGAGAGCTTCTGCTGCGTGCAGAGCCGCACCGCGCGGTCTGACCGTGAATGGTTTGTAACACGACACAGCGAAGACGTAGTCCCCAATTCGGGGGGGGGACACAATATAGTCTCCAGTTCCAAATTCATAAGGGAAATCCTGAGGCAGAAGTTAAAAAAGATCATTTGCTTAAAAACCAGGTAGCTTGATTTCAGTGTGTACTATTGTTCCACGAGCCCATTTCCTTCTTCCCTTGGATCAGTCTTGTGTGACATGTGTTTAACAGTATTGTAACATTCAAAAGAAAAAATAAAAGTCCATAGTGTGTTTTTTTTATTTAAAATACAGTCCTTTTAGACACAGGGGAGCTCCCCCCCCTCCCCCCAGATCTTGCACTTTAATGCTTTTTGCAAACTAGGCAGTATTTTCTGATTTTGATCTTACAATTACAGTTAATCCTCCAAATCTTCAGTCACCACAAATCAACCGTGCTTTCAAGTCAGAGACAGTCTGGAGCTTGCAATTATTATATATATATTTATATGTGAATGCGAAGGAGAGATTTAGTAGATATTTATGTGCATTTGTAGTCAATTTTCTTGATTGTTACATTTTCCATATAAGAGTTTGAGAACTAGCAGTCTGACTTGCAAATTTAAATGCCATTTCTTCCAGTGAAGTCAAGACTGAAGTGAGCAGAGTCAGAGTAGCAAAAGGCTAGAAGTGCACTAGATCCTCCAAAACAGCTGTATTGTGCTGTACGTCTGGGGGCATGCCCATGTTTACACCAAGCTGGTGTCACACTTGGGCAAATCCTGCTCTCCCATCACAAAGCAGGGCACCTGAATATGACACAGCTTCCATCAGGAGCATGCGTTCAGGTTCCCTTTGCATGGCAACTGGAGAGGAGGGAAGGGTCTCACCCAGATAACTGGATGTGATCGGGGTATATGCTCCTCAGTCATAGGAGGAGCTTAACAGAGCTGCATCTCTCATTTTAGTTGTTACCTAAATTACTCCCAAATGCCTGAGAAGCTGTTTCAATTTGCTGTAAGTTACCAAGAGAGAAGCATGGGAGTATTCACATTCATTGTTTAGGTGTCAATAGTAATCTCAAGGAAGGTGACAGAGCATTGGGTCGCGTGAAACTAGAAAGAGAAGTTCAAGACTATCTGCACTTTTTTACTGGGTCACACCTGATCCACTCGATAGGCAAAATTTTGCAGCCTCGCTGAAGTGAAATACAAAATTTGATCAGCCTATTTTTGTAAATACATGCTTAAAAGTAATTTGCTCTAAAACCAACCTACTCAGGTGAATCAAACCATGGTAGCTCCAGCCATGTTACAAAAGTGTTACCTGGTATTGTCCTGCCCCTTTCATCCGACCCACGCTCACTGAGCATGATCATGTCCATCTGTAACTACTGCCAGGTGCCATCATGGACGTGTTTGTCGGCAAAGGTCGGTCAGCTCAGCCAATTCAAGCAAAGGCTCATTCAGAGAAGTGGAGTAGATCGTTGGTTGAGGGGAAGGACAGGAGAGGCAATATATCGTAGAATCATAGAGTCATAGAATCATAGAATGGTTTGGTTGGAAGGGACCTTAAAGACCATCCAATTCCAACCCCCCTGTCATGGGCAGGGACACCTTCCACCAGACCAGGTTGCTCCAAGCCCCGTCCAGCCTGGCCTTGAACACTTCCAGGGATGGGGCATCCACAACTTCTCTGGGCAACCTCTTCCCGTGCCTCACCACACTCACAGTGAAGAATTTCTTCCTAATATCTCATCTAAATCTTCCCTCTTCCACTTCAAAGCCATTGCCCCTTGTCCCATCCCTCCCTGCCCTTGTAAAAAGTCCCTCCCCAGCTTTCTTGTCGGCCCCTTTAGGTACTGGAAGGCTGCTCTAAGGTCTGCCCGGAGCCTTCTCTTCTCCAGGCTGAACAACCCCAACTCTCTCAGCCTGTCCTCACAGCAGAGGTGCTCCAGCCCTCGGATCATCTTTGTGTAGGCATAGGCAAGGGAAGAGAAAACTTGGGTTTTTTCAGGAGATATTGGTGGAGTGGGAGCTCTGGGACATGTCAGGAAGATTTTGAGAGCCAAGGAGAAGGGAGCCGACAACAGGTTAAGGGTCTCTGTGCTTTGTTCTATATCTTTCTGAAACAGCACATTTTTATTTGCCCTGTATGGATGTGCAAGGCAGGCAGCCTCCCGGCTGCCAATAACCTGCTGCTTATTTTCCCCGTTGCCTTGAAATAGCCCTGCGAACGATTTTGTGTTATCCAGGAGTGTGTTTTTGATTTACATCCAGTTAATAGAACACTTTTCATGTTGCAGCCTTTGATCCTGTAAGTAACTTTTGTTCAGATGAGCAGTCTCATTAAATAGAAATCCCGTTAAACGCAAATAGAAGGCTCATCGGCAGCAACACCAATACTGGGAAATCCAATATGCTTAAACACAGCTGCAAAACAGAAGTTAGCTGATATGATGCTGACTTAGGATGGAGTGAGCGGTGCAGACCGGGGCAAAGCACCGTATTTACTGACCCGACCCTTCACATGAAACACAATGACATTTCTGAAAGAAGTCCTCTGACCCAGCTACAACACAGATCCACCTCGCCATATGCGTCCTTAATTTTGTGCTCAAGCTGTACGGAAACCTTGTTCGTGCCCTTGAGGAAGACAACAGTATCAGACTTAGATTAGTAAATGTCTTGAGTGTGAGCACAGCCCATGCCATAGTATCTGGGTCTGGACAAAACTGTTTAAAATGATTCTAAGTGTTGGGGAAAGCGACCAAAAACACTCTTACCAGAATGGCCAGCTACAGGCAGCAGGTTTTGGCTGGCTGTAATAGGTATGCATATGCAGGCATATTTGTTTGCGTAGGCCAAAGGGGAGAAGCAGTGTTGCAAAATATCTTAAGAACAAAAAAATGACACTGAGCTGAAGTGGATTTTTAAACCTCTTGAGAATGAACAATATGCTTTTTTACTAAACCAGTTGCACATAGAGATCAATGCCCACAATTAAAAGAAAAAGACTAATCCTGCTGTAAGTTCACCTCAAGTATTTCATGAATTTCACATGATCCACCCACTTTTTTCTGTACCTCTGCAATTACCATATCAGCAGCAATAATTCTCTGTTGTTCAAGTGCCAGATACAACATGGCTCTCACATTCCTGAACGTGGCATATTGTGCTGCTCTGTTTGTTTGTTGTTTCAGAACAAGATTAAGTTTTATTCACTTGCGCACCGCCTTGAACTTTAACCCACTCTTCGTCATCTTCTTAATCAGTGATTTGTTTGTCGTGCTCTTTGGTTCTCCGTTTTTTATATTTAGTTTCAATTCTGCATGAAATTCATGCAATTCAAATGCCTTTTTGAACCATTCCTAGTTTTCCTCTCTTATTTGGAGCTATCAATCATATGCGTGAAGTATAGGAGCATCTGACCTTTTTTTCTCTCTTCTAGTAGCTAGAAAATATGAAGTAGCTCATTTCCAACTGCAGCATAGCATTTTCATGCAATATTTTAATTTACAAATAGTCTATCTTTTCAGTAATGTAAAAGCTTCATGAGCACTCTTTCAAGATTTTGCTTACATGGGAAAGTTAGTTTGGCTAGATAAAGCTGTAACTTTTCTCTGTGTGTGTATGCACAGGACAAGAGCTGGTTATTCCAAATTAACTTATTTTGAGTCCATTTTACTTCAGAAGTTAATTTGCAATAGCTAAAGAGGAAGAATTCCTCTTGTAGATGTGACTTCAAGCATTTGTACCTACCAAAGGTGCTCATCTTGTCACAAAGTAGAACATTTAGAAAATACAAGAGCAAACCCCTTATCAACGTATAATTACACAGTGCATAGCAAGTCGTCACAGATCAGGCTCCCAATGTGCTCTGCTTTGTTCAAACACTGGTTAGATTTTAAAAATCAGCTTTCAAAGAGCTTTTATTTTAAATAAAATTTTCTTTTAATCATACCAACAAGGTGATCAATCAATCACTATACTTGTTAGCATGTGCCGTTCATGTGTTTACCATGTCTTTAAGAGCTTCAGCCTATATAGCTTATCTCTCTAATGTAAAAAAAACCCATGCTAGTATACTTTTATCATAGTTATATAAGTGACAATAAGATATAGAATATTATGTAAATAAACATTTTTTGTCACTCCCCAGTGACAAATTATTTAACTGATGGATATAAATGACAAGTTGAGGGTGTTCTCTGTCTCAGTATCAACAGAGTCTAAAAACTGAAAGACAGAGAGTTTCTTCTTGTATTTCCAGAAATGTTTCTTGGCTATCAGATTAAGGGGTATAGGAAAATGCAATTTCTTTATTGGTTCTACAAAAAAAACCCAGGGGATTGAAAGACAGGCTGTTCTTCTACAACCTTTCCCCCCTGGCAAAGGAGTCAGCATCTCTATTAAAGCAACTGGCATCTTGGTACCTTTGGAAAAGAAACCAGAAAGTATCTTAACTGCATCCTTGTTTTCCCATCCATGAATGAACTGATCTCAAAGGCTCTGAATCTGCAAAGACTCCACAAATGGACAGCAGAGCAATTTCAGCAAAACACTGGGTCTTGATACCAACAGGTTGCAAGATTTATTCTTATTTCAGGCAGGCTTTCAGAGGAACAGATTTCCATTTGCCCAAATTAAAACATTTACAGTTCTAGACAGAATAAACACCTCTTTGGGATGTGTTGACATCACTGCAAATATGAGCACATGGTGCCAAATCACCCCATGAGTTATATCCCTTTTTCAGTCACACTGACATAAGCAATGATTTTTAAACTATTGCCTGATCACCGAACCCAATTAAACATTGGGTTTAATACAAGGTAGTGTCTCCTTGGTGTGCATCACTATGGTTTAGCAATAAAACCATCAGGATGGCTCAGAGAATCGCTTAGGAATGATCACTTAATAGGAAAAACAGTAACCTGCAGTTAGTGAGGGTGAAGTGGTCGAGTACATAGATCATCTGGCTTTATTTTAACCAAGAAAGTTTTACTTGAAAATCTTAATTCACTTGTGAGTCTTTGGAGGGTCAAAATGGTGACCTGTTAGACAACATGAAAAAAAAGAAAAGCCCCGCTTTGTCAGACCATGGGTCCATTTAGTTCAGTATTCTGTCTCTGGGAGTGGCAAGGGGAGAGGCTTTTTAGCAGAATATGTCAACTTGGCCTTTTTCTGTGCTCTGCTCTTCTCATACACCCCCAGTATCCCAAACTGTTAGATTAGGGGTGGTGGAGAATACATCCCTTCAGTACCTCTTTATGAAACATAAAGCTAATGCTTTTTTGAACCTGCTGTACTCTCTGCCTTACAGCGTCCTGTGGCAGTAAACTCCAAGAGTTCACTATTTGCTGTGTAAGGAAGTACTTTCTTCTGGCTGTTAAGATCGGTTTAAAAGATCGTAAGCTTATGCGCTATATATATGTGCATATATATAATATTCAACTCCATTCACAACTGTTCTGACAGACTCCCATTCAACTTTCCTGGTCGTATTCATCCAGGAGGACAGCCCAGCCATAGTAGAAAAGCAGACTGAAATGGGTATTTTGAGTTGTTCCATGCTAAAACATGGAAGCTTCTAAGTGTTTAGGCCGGGAACTGGTGTTTATCCTGGTCAGAAGCTGCTTCTTAAGTGATATAAAAATGGATGAGTAGTGTGAGGTAACCTAGGGGAAGGAAAAGATGCAGCTATAACTTTAATTTGCTGGTTAAAAGGATTCTGCCCCTTCTGAATCAGCATCAGGGCTCTGTCTAATCTCCTTCCTCCACTCATGTTGCAACAGAGGGTTGCCTAAGTGAGCTATGTTGGCTCTTTGCCACTCAATATTTCCCTTCACCAGGGAAACCCCCAACCGGCTTTTAAAGCCAGCTTTATGGCCCCAGGATAGTGCCGAAGGTGGTATGAGGCACCTCACCACCTTCTTCAAGAATTTGAAGGCAAAGATGGGGGAGGGGATCACCGGAGACAACCTAGGCAAACTCATCGCGAGCTATTCCTTCCACTTTATTAGGTGATGCCTCTTGCTTAACATACTGATCATCCCTGCTTTATTATTATTATTATTTCAGGGGCAGAATTGCAAGAACTGATTCCTCATTTTTGGACAGGCGAATAGGAAGCAGCATGCAAACGGCCTTGGCTTTAACAACTGAAAAGCATATAAGCTTATAGAAATAAAAGCTTCTAAAACTGCTTTGTCTCTGCCATCCAGAAAGCATATCCCTCTAAGAGGAAGGTCTGTGATTCAGGGGGAAAACCCCGTGACAAACCCTTTAGCCCTGACAATTGCATGTAAGAGAGATTAAGTCATGGGAAACTCTTGTGAATAGAGTTGCACGAATAAAAAGAAACATGCAGCAACATGAAACATGTCTAGCTTCAAGTTTCACTGCAAACTTGAATCACAGACCGTGCTTACAGAATTGTTTGCTGGGGTACATGCGTCTTTCGAGCGAGCAGGGGCCTAATTTCACAGGACCTGGGGCAGGGGGAACATGGCTTGGTTTTGCATCAAAAGCATTCAACATTAACCTTTTCTGGTATGTGTCCTCACGAAAAGGAGAGGAAACCCTGTATTCCCAAAGGCTTACAGGGACTGCTTCTTCAGAGCCAGGGTGGCTCGGGATCTCAGGCCCAGTACACCACACAGGGTCCAGGTGGCCAGTGTTCTGTGTTCAGGAACTCAAAGGGCAAAGCAAGGCAAACAATAGCAGAAAATTCATTTGTCGTTCCTTGGAAATTTTTAAACCAAAAAGCCATTACACAGCTGCTCAGCTAGAACCTTGGTAACTCTGTCACAATCACCAGAGACTGCTGTGAGGAAGGGCTGCAGTCAGGTACACCAGCGAGCTTGGACATGGAGAGGGCAGCACTGGCGGCGGTCACATTAGCAGCAGGAAAGATTGGGGTTAAAATTAGGGCTCAAAGCTCGAGAGAGCCTCTGTGCAGGGTCAGAACAGACAATGGCCCTCACGGAGGGCTGGAGATAGGAGAGGACTGGCGGCACCATCGCATGT
>NW_009627871.1:0-228 GCF_000690535.1 Cariama cristata
TTTAAAGTTTTTAATCTCTTAAAGCTTAAAAACTCAAAGGTCCTTCACCACGGTTTGTTAAAGCATTTAACTAACAATATTTAGCCCAGTTCCACCCTATTTTCTAACAGCAGTGCCCAGGTCTGTTCGCAGCGCTGCGGGAGGAAGGGGAGGAGCCAGCGGTGCGCGGGAAGCGGGCGGGCGGCGGTGAAGAGGCTGCCGGCTGGCCCGCCGGGGGCGGGGGGGGGA
>NW_009627871.1:259-2966 GCF_000690535.1 Cariama cristata
CGAAATGCATCAGTCCCCGATTCTAATTTCTTAACTAGAGTTGTCAGAACTACTCATGGTACCATGTTACGGACTTTTGAAGACTTTAAGTACTTATTGGCATAAGCTTCCCAAATATAGGTCTTAAAAGATTTTCTTTGTTTCTCGGGTCAGTGACTTCTGTTGTGTTGGGGTACAATCAGGATTCACAGGTTTTGCATGCCTGTATGATAGATTTGACAAGTCTCTCTCTTGTTCATTAAATGTCAGTGTTGCATTGATACCCTGATATAGTTCCAGAAAAAATTTTGGTAAGGATGGCCAATTTTGTGGATCTAACATAGACTCACTGTTTTCATTCCCTATCCGGTGTTAGCTTTGGCAAGAATAATTGTGTTGACCGCACTGACTTCACTAACTTTCAGTTTATGTAAGAACATTGTGTCCTTGTGAACTGAGTAATATTCCCTAGACATCACTTCTCACTTTGTCATTTTTTTATATTACTATATTGCAGTGTCCATAGAAATGCTTAACAAATATTTGGAGAATCAGATTCATAGTGATAAGAAAGATGGAGGATAGGATCAGAGAGAACAGAAAGGGAGGAGAAAGAAGACAACTACAGCCTCACCTAAAAGCTGAAGTTTGATTGAGTTAGAGAAGCTCCGCAACGCTTCTAGCTCTGCCTTTCACCCTTCACTACTGCCAGTCAGTCAGCAAGGTATTTTAACGTGCTGATATTTAGGGTTCAGTAAAGCTGAAGGTTGAAAATCTTGCGTTTTAAAAGAAGCAGGTGATATTCTTCCCCCTAAACCCCAGGAACTATGTGTGAAATCCAGCCTGGAATGCCATTTGACACTGCATTGTAATAACAATGGAATGTATTACTAAATGATTTGCTGAATAGCTTAGACTATTTTGTCAGCTGTAGACAGGAGTTGCAAAGACTTGCTAAATATTTTCCTGAGCTCAAGACTCAAGGTCAGACCCATCCTGTAGATTTACAATACCTAATATTCTTCTTTCTTTCACATTAATATAAAAAGTAATATGAGAGGATATATTTGTGAAGAAAGGCCCTCAAAAGCTTTTCCATTTTTCAGTCTGAATCAATTCCTCCGATAAATGTTATTCCCTTTTCCTGTAAGTCTTGCTCCTTTTCTATCCTTAGACCACAATAACTATTATTTAAAAACCCCAACAGTACTCACAACAATAAGAAATTACATAAGCTCTGGATTCCTTTGCAAGGGGTTAGGAAAGTCACTAAGAACAAAGAATACCAATACTTCTCAATCAAATATGGTACAAAAGTAACCGTATAACATACAATCAAAAGGAGGTTTAGTATACTTTTCCAAATGCACAAGAGGTAACAACGTATTATGTTCCATTACATTTCCTTGTTATTATTCGAAATATATATGATGGAGACAAGCAAACACCATTGCAAGAAAATTAGTGTAAAGTTCAGTAGCAAAAGCCACAGTGAGAAGAGGGTGCTGAACTGTGTTGAAACCTGTAAACTTTGAAATAGGAAGGAGTTTCTTTCAAGAAAGAACAAAGGCAGGCAAGTACTGTTGCTACAATCAAGAAACTCTGAGAGATAAAACGCATACTTTAAAGAAAATAACTACAGAAGCTTACCACTTGATTCAACCTAAGATTTATCTTTCCTATTATGGTAAATTCACACAGCCTACTAAAGAGTATGATAATTCAGTTGCTTATTTTGGGCTTTCTTGCAGACTTTGGAAATATTACTCAGTGACATAATCAGGATAAGAAACGCAGCTGGTTGGTTTTGGCTGGAAGAGGCAATGTGTCTGATTATTCAGCTGTGTTTTTATGCACTGCAATGCAATGCTGATTTACTTTTGACATCTTGCTGTGTAATAAGTTATGATAAAGTAAATCCTAGTTTACATGATGCCAGAACCTGCTGGCTTGAAAGAAGACAAGTAAAACTCATAATGAAACTTTATTGAGTTTGCTGAAAAGTATCTCCAAGACATCAGCTAGCTCATGTCTTAATTTTTTTCATAGCAGGAAGCCAATTTGCCCCTGTCGATTGAGGTAAAATTCCTTCTAAGTGCACAACGAACTGCTAGTTACTCCCTGATAGGTGATTACTTCTTTCTACCTGGGAGCTGACTGGATCTTACTAGTTTGTCATCTTTGTCAACAGAATAGTTTATAAAATGCTTTGAAGAAAAAAGATACTATCAGAAATTCAAAGTATGTTTTCAAAAGCCAGTGTCAGTTCACTTGAAGTTTACCTATGATTGAATACAGAGATTAATTTTCAAAGACAACCTTTGACTTCCAGCACTGTACGCGTATAAGCCCTGCAGTGACATGATCTGTAAAATAATTCCATATGTAACTGCAGCTGTACACCAGAGCTTATTTTTAAAGCTGCCAAGTGACAAGCACATCTTCAGCAACAGATACCAACAACGTCTCTCTACAGTCAACTTTTACTTAACAGAGCGTAACTACACACAAGTTCATTACCTTGCCCCTACCTCTCTCACAGCCGGTGTTCTGCAGTGCGTACAATTTGCTGTTGCTGTCCTATGCTTTCAGTGAGACAGGGAAGAGGTGATAAGCTACAGCGTTCTGGGAAATTTTTTTGCAGTCTCTCTTGAATAGCAATATAAGTAGCAATAATTAATAGTAAATTATAATATCAATAATATAATAATAGTCATTAATATTCTTT
>NW_009627872.1:0-2032 GCF_000690535.1 Cariama cristata
CAGGAGAAGGTTTTGGAGGACAGGAGAAGGTTCTGAAGGCCAGGAGATGGTTTTGGAGGAGAGGAGAAGGTTTTGAAGGACGGAAGAAGGTTTTGGAGGCCAGGAGGTGGTTTTGGGGGACGGGAGGTGGTGGTGGTGATTGGGAGGGGGTTTTGGAGGCCAGGAGAAGGTTTTGGAGGCCAGGAGGTGGTTGTGGAGGACAGGAGAAGAAGAAGATGATGGTTTGAAGGACAGGAGAAGGTTTTGGAGGACAGGAGAAGAAGATGATGATGGTTTGAAGGACAGGAGAAGGTTTTGAAGGACAGAAGAAGAAGATGATGATGGTTTGAAGGACAAGAGAAGATGATGGTGATGGTTTGAAGGCCAGGAGAAGGTTTTTGGAGGCCATGAGAAGGTTTTGAAGGCCAGGAGGTGGTTGTGGAGGACAGGAGAAGACACCGCCGCAGGTTTTTTTGACAAAGAAGTCAACTCACCGGCCCGCCTGGAGATGGTCTTCTTGAGTGGCCACTGGAGCTCCTCGTGGTTGACCATGCAGGTGAAATGTTCTCCAGCTTCCCAGTCCTGGGTGGAGATGGCCAAGGTGCTGGTGGCCGTGAAGGTGCCGTTGAACTCCTCATGAAGGTCCAGGAAGTCCGGGGTGAGGACACCTGGGGTCTCCTTGACCCACGAGAGTTGGAAGCCGGAGTCGCTGGGAAGGTTGATGACCAAACACTTGACCTTGGGGGCGCGGGTGATGTAAAGGTCGGCCACGTTGGGGGGGAGGACGTAGATGACGATGTTGCTGAAGCTGAGGTTGTCCATGCCTGGGGAGATGGAGAAGGTCAAGTGGGACCACCAGGATCGTGGGACCTTCGGTGGTGGTGAAGCCCACCATGGTCATGGGACCTGCACTGGTGCCACCACCATGGACTCTTCTCCAGTGGTGGAACCACCATGGTCACGAGAACTTCTCTACTGGTCCCACCACCACAAAACCGTCTCTACTGGTCCCACCATGACCATGGAACCTTCACTGGTGCCACCGCCATGGACTTTCTCCATTGGTCCCATCACCACGGTCATGAAACCTTCTCCAGTGGTGAAGACCATCACGACCATGGGACCTTCTCCAGTGGTGGAACCACCATGGTCGTGGGACCTTCTCTACTGGTCCCACCATGGTCATGGGACCTTCTCTACTGGTCCCACCACCATGGAACCTTCTCTACTGGTGGAGCCCACCATGACCATGGGACCTTCTCCAGTGGGGGAACCACCATGGTCGTGGAACCTTCTCTCCTGCTCCCACCATGACCACGGCACCTTCTCTACTGGTCCCACCACCACAGAACCTTCTCCACTGGTCCCACCATGGTCATGGAACCTTCACTGGTGGGACTACCATGGTCATGGGACCTTCTCTACTGGTGGAGCCCATGATGACCATGGGACCTTCTCTACTGGTCCCACCATGGTCATGGGACCTTCTCTACTGGTCCCACCACCATGGAACCTTCTCCGCTGATCCCACCATGACCACGGAACCTCTGTGCGTCCTCACCTGCGCAAAGGCGGGCGTGGTCCTGCACGACCGCACCCGACGCCGGATGTTTCACCTGACAGGTGAAGGTCTTCCCTTCCAACCACTCCACGCGACTGGCGTTGGTCCGACTGGTGGCCGAGAAGGTGGCTCTTGGACCTTCTTCTCGACGCGGTGACGTTTGGGTGGCCGGCAGAAGCCCGGCGACGCCGTCCACCAACCATTCCACCTCGATGGTGGCCGGGGAGAAGCCGGAAATGAGGCAGAGGAGCTCCACCCATTCTTCACCCGTCCTGGGGCTACAGGAGGTGGTGTAGAGGACTTGGACCTCTGGAGGGATGGGCGTGGCCGGAGCTTGACAGACTACAGGGGGAGGGGAAGTGAAAGTAGTTATGGGGTCTAGGGAGGAGCTTGGGGGGAGCCAATGGGATTTGAGGACGGCCTGTCTCATTGGACGGGTCGTGGGGAGGTGGAGCTTCTGTGGGGCGAGGGGTTTGGAGAACATCTCAGGCC
>NW_009627873.1:0-206 GCF_000690535.1 Cariama cristata
TTCTTTCTGCTGTTTCCATTTCTTTCCTTCCCTCTGCTTTTTCTTTCTTTCTTCCTTTCCCTCTTTCTCTGCCCGTGCTACCGCTTTTCTTGCTTTCTCTCTTTCCGTCTTTCGGTTTGTCTGTCTTCTTTTAAAATTTCTCTTTCCGTTTTTATTGCTTTCTTTCTGTTCTTGTGGTTTTGTTTAGTTCTTTCTTTGATTTCTTG
>NW_009627873.1:369-583 GCF_000690535.1 Cariama cristata
TTCCGAAATTCTACTTTTCCGTCTCTGCCTTTCTGCATTTATTTCCCTCGATCAAGTTTCTGTTGTGGTTTTTTTTTTATTATTTCTGGATGTATTTATTTCTTTGATTTCCTGTTTCCATCCTTTCTTTCTCTCCGTGTTTCTGTCTTTATTTCTCTTTCTTCCTATTTTGGGGGAAAAAAAAAAAGGAAAAAAATGAAAAAAAAAAGTGTCT
>NW_009627874.1:0-37887 GCF_000690535.1 Cariama cristata
ACTTAACAAGCTGCTTTGCTGGTATTTCCACTTAGGCAGCTTGATTGCTTCTGTGATGGCTAAGTCCATCACCATCTTGCAAAGTACTACTTTTATGGTTATTTTAATTTATGTAACTGTAGAGGGTGAGTGATTTGTTGACATTAGTGCTCAGAATTATGTGGCTTTTCATATTTGATTGCGGCTCTTCTGTGATGTCAGTAAGGTCTTGTTTAACAGCCTCATGACAATATGGCAGTTGTCCCAGGAAAATGGCAAAGTGTAACAAAGACGGAGGGAGAGATGTATACACGTGTGGTGGTGACACCAACTGTCACTTGGACTTTCAACATCAGTGACAGGCTTCAAATGAGTCGTCTTTTTTACAGCTCTCAAGCTACTTGCAGTCCTATAAACTATATTTTGCAGTAAATACACTGTTGGGTTTTTTCCCAGCTGCAGGGTAAATCCTACCTGAGGTCAACTGTGTAAGTGCAAGAGGGGATTTTCTCTGTGGCAAGAGTCTTGCTAAAGATGGAAATTCTCACTGTGGACCAACATGTCCTGCCTCTGTGAGCAGATTTCTCCTGGAAAGCTGAGTACTTGCATATGGTGAGTACAGTTCTGATAAGCAAGACATAAAAGAGCAGGGTATAGAAGTAAAGCCACAGACTGGAAACAAGGAGATGTAAGAACTTATTTATAAATATTGTTTTATATAGTATATATTTTCTGGTTTTGTTTTTCAGCAGTGTATAATTCTAAGTATTGCAAACACTGAAAGTGATTCCATTACGCGCTGGGTGGGAGAGAATGACAACTTGTTCACAGTGTAGTTTAATGGTACAAAGCCTGGCAAATTCACTGTCACATACACCTTTTCTCCTCATTTCATCAGCCATGGAATCACCGTTATTTGTTTAATGCGCATGTCATACTGTAGTGCCTTGTAAAAAAAGGATTGCTTGGCTGCCTACTTGAATGGGGGAGTGAAGGGAGGGAGGAGGATGTTTTCCCCCTCCTGCATCTCAGTGTAGCAGTGGAGAGTACTTGTTAGGTATGCTCTATTTTTTCTGGGGGGGGTGGGGGTGGTGGGTCATAGTTTAGAGTGTACCACAGGTTTGTGGGATTAGCAGAGGCTTGAGGAGCACAATTTAATAAGAGTGTTCTGGCGGTACCACTGATTCTAATCTCCTCTGCTGTTATGAGTATAGAGAATATCTGATATCTAAAACTGAAGAGAACTAATAATTTAGAATATTCACCAATAGTAAAACAAAAATACAGGTTGAGAGGGAGAACCCCTATAAATTGATGTTTGGTCATACAACAGTCATGATAAGGGAGGGCTGAGTATAAGAAGCCTTGAGTGAGGCTGGATCTATTCCAAACACTTATGCTCTTATGAAAAATTTAAGGAAATAGCACGTTGAGCACTTTCAAATTTAATTATGAAAAAGTAAATTATAAAATCCAAGTGCCTGGCTGAAATCTCTTGGACTGTAACAATAACATTCCTTTTTGTGTGTCTAATGTAGTATGCAGTTAGATGGGTTTTTAGACAGAAGCTAGAAAACTCTAGGTTTCTTTTTTGAAACATTGTTAGATAAGAAACCTGGTTTGAGTTTAATGACATCCTATAAGGCACTTTTTCCCATGCCCTGATGTTAAATGAAGGAAAAGAGGAAACACTTTCTTTCTTCTCCATATGATCCCAGGGTACTCAGTAAGCGTTCCCCTTGCGTACTTCCAAGCTAACATGCCCAAGCTATACAAACAATGCTTTTAATCTGTAGTTAAACCCCTCTAATTATGAAAAGACACTAGTCTGTCCTTCGAATGGGAAACTAACTCAAGCTGTAAGCCTCACTTCTGACCTATGATAATGCTTCACAAATCTGTAGAGCTTTCAATAATGGGATCTCTATATGCCTCCCAATCTTTAACAAATTTAACTTGTCTGCTGTCTTGCGAGGTGGGTGAGTACTGTGTTAGTATACTGTTTCTACAAATGGGGAAACTGAGAGTCAATTTCTGCTTTTTTGCCTGAAAAAGCACTTTGTAGAACATACAGAAGACACATTTGCCTGGAGGAGATTACACTGTAAAGACAGACATAAGATAACAAATGGATACAAGAGAGCAAAAGAGATTGGGGTGAATGAAAAGAGGAGAAAGGCTGTAAGACCATGTGGTTGCTTTGGGAGTGATATGCAAAACTTAGTGCTATGGCTGTGGATTTTATTTTGTAAGACTTCAGATTTCTCAGTGATGTCATATTTGCAGAATTAAAAACCAGTGAAGGTTTGGGAAGCATTATTGACACAGGTAAAATGATGCTAAGCAGCATATAGTTCAAGCTGGTAGGAGGAAAGCAGATTAGAAGTGGTTCATCTGCCACAGACAGCAAAAGGGAAAGGCTGGCATGCTGAGACTTGAGTGAGACTTGGCTGACTCAGACAGTGCTTGGGTTTAAGGGTGGGAGAAGCCGGAAGTCTTTGCCTTCCACTAGCATAGTACTAGCAGCTTTGCTTAGACCAGCCCAGCGGGCTTGCCCCAAAAGCTCATGCCAACGGTTCACTAGAGAGTAGAAGCAACCAGACAGAATAGTACTACTTGAAGCTACGTTTTTTGCGTTTTCTGAGTAATTAGCCTTGGGTGATAGACTTTTGCTAGATGATTCTGAGGAAAAGGGAGTGTTATTTCTATGAGATGATATTAAAAGATCTGTGTGTGTTTCTGCAATAACTTTGGAAATACAAATCTATTTCCCAGCATGACAAACTCAATTTGACTTTTGTTGTGAGCCTTCTATATGATTTGTGATTGCATTAAATAGTTAAGGAGTAATCTGTAAACATGTAGTCATAGTGGCTGCAAAGGTGGAAAAGGTCAGCAAGAAGGCTCTGAAGAGTTATGAAAACCTCTTAAATTTTAAAAAGCAAGGAGGGATCCATTAAAATTCTCGTGAACATTGGAGGTGGTGTAACTTGTGCTTTTCGGATGTGAAAGTGTACCACTATTACTTTTTGTTGCCAGCAGATATGACTGCAACCTATATTCAGCAGCTAAACAACATTTCTCCTCTTAGGCTATAGAAGTGGGCCCTTTCCACTATGATTTTTGTTCTTACCTACTTAAAAATGCACATTGTCTTCTATTAGAAAATAGAAAGTCTTCAAAATTGGAGAGAGGGCAGTGGCATCAATGCATGTTATACAGGGCTCTAGAAATTGCTGCTACTGTGTTTAATTTTCAACTGTAATGTATTTCTGGATATAAAAATAAACAGGTTAGTAGGCCTAGGATCAGTTTTGTAAGAAGTTGCATACAGAGAAGGATAAAATAGAGCTTGACTAGTATGTGCTAGAAACTATTGGCTATGTTTTAATATTTGTCACTAGCACCACTTAATGTCAAATGCTTATTCAGCTTATGATTTAAAGTCATAGAATGCACTGCATAATTGTAAGTAGGAGACATTTGTGCATCTGGTATTTAAATGGAGTATGTGTACTCTGCATTCCAGAGCAACCCTAAACACTGCTGTTAGAATTGTCATTTTAAAAATATGTTTTGTCCTGCTTTTAGAGCACATTTAATCTTTTCCCCATTAATCTGCTTTCCCTAAACCTTTCCCTAATTCTTCTGAAGGATCCCCCACCTGCTGTGCTGGCTACACAACACAGTGAATCTAATCATGTCTGGAATTATCATTTTTATCAGTTTAATCCATATTTTTCTGTTGTTTGCTTTCCAAAGCCTTAGATGTTTTGTGCACTGTGGTGAGTAATGGAGCAATTGTGGCGGTTAGTGTCTTTTCAGAAAAGCACTGACAATACAGTTAAGATAATCAATTTAGATTATTTTCTGGAATGTAGCATTAGTGTTCCATGGAAGTTAAGCTTGATCCTTAGATTTATGGAATACATTTTAAACTTCGAATTGTAGATGAGTTGAGAAATGTCCCTGTGTCTATTAAAGCAACTGTTCTGAATTGTTCTGATCAACACTTGCACATCCTTGATTGTACAATAAGCATTCTGCTGTCTCTCTGAATTTGTTTGCTTACTTCTTTCATATGAAGTCTTGTATTCATATTTTCTGGTAAGATTTTATGAAATAGCTTACAGATAAGATGGCAACTATTTTCTTTATGCAACCATTTGCTATCATGATGTGCAGCCTCAAATACTTGGAGACCACTGGTTTTATTCAAGCAGGCACTTTTGTGAAGCTTGTCTGAATTTACAATGGTCTAAAGATGAGAATTTGATTTGGTGTTTCATTCTCTTACTCATGTTACCTGTGCTGCTTAGGGTCGTTAGTCAGATGCTGGTACTGGTAAGGTCTTCATCTAACAGAAAGCAGCTGCTAGCAATGCCCTGTATTAATTTGGAGGAGGATGTTTTGCCATAGATAGATGAGATGCTTAGGAGCAAACTAGATGACTTCATTTAGATATCATAAACTAATATCTACGGAGGTGTGATCCTGCTTTTCAG
The DNA here is from genome assembly GCF_000690535.1 of Cariama cristata. Lineage (NCBI taxonomy): Eukaryota > Metazoa > Chordata > Aves > Cariamiformes > Cariamidae > Cariama > Cariama cristata. The sequence goes on from NW_009627874.1 coordinate 4,485, forward strand.
GTTTCATCCTTTTCTTCATATATATTAGAGCTGCCTCAGTCAGAGCTGCTTTGTCTCTCCTGCTCCTGTCTTTCACTTCTTGTTTTGCTGTGAGGGTCTGGGATGTTTGGCAACAGCTAGCTGCATGTCTATGTAAAGGTCTAGTACTGCTACATTGGTAAGGCTATTCTGTAAAAATGTAATTTAGGAGAATTCTTGCATAAACTATCAGACTGTAAAACATTTTCAGAGGGCTATGGTTTGTACTATTTTTGTTCAAAGCAGGACATTAGGGCTCCAGCCGCATTTCATTATCCATCTGAATAACTTTTTTCAATTTAAAGCTCTCTGGCTAACCACGAGCACTAAATTAATACTAGATTCTCTCTCTCTGCCTAGTGGGAACACTAAATAGATAAATAAAAATCATTGCAGGATAATTGTAGGTGCTGTGGGCTGAAAGCCAAACCAGGCCAATTCAGCCTTTGAGCCCTGTCTGTCTGCTTTTCTTTTTCCTTGCCCATCATAACAGAGTATTCAATTATCTTTTTTCTGCATGCACAGTGGAGGTTTGCATACAGTGGCCCAGAGGCATTATTAATCTCAATGCATTTGGAGAGTGAATGAAAAGACTAAAGGTTTAGGGGGGGGAGAAAAAAAAAAATCTCTCCCCCCTGTAGCTGTATTCATCACTTAGGGTCTTTGTCAAAAATGTAGTTTTCTTTCTCCCTCCCCCCATTCCTTGGAGTATAAGCTGGAATTGACTCCAGAAGTTAAAGGACAATGGAAGCATTAGCACAGGGATTATGGATCTTCATGTGCAAGATGGGGGTTGGGGAAAGAAGGTAGAGGACTGCTATTGGCAGGATGGAAATTTAGAATATGTGGCTAGACCAGTGCTTACCACCATAAGAAAAAGCAATAGTGCAATCTCTATTCACATGAAGCTTTTCAGGCTGCTGAAAAGAGTATACAAGAGCTGTTTCTATAGCTGGCAAATAAATAATTGGGCTGCAAGTTTAGTGTAAGGGTCTAAAGAAAAATTTTAAACAATAACATATATTTGTGTTTTTGCAAGTGTAAGAATTGTTATCCAGTAGCTTGTAACTCTATGTAATTGATTATATTGAAGTCCTCTGGATAGGTTCTATGAATGTTTATTGACTGTCTTTTTAAATGATTTTTCTTTCTGAGCACTTCACTGTTAATACTGCCATGGGAACTTTAGGATTTGGAGAAACTGAATGTCATGACTGCTAGTGAAAGGATTTTGGTTGAATTTAGCTGGGTATGTAGCTCTGAACTTGAATCAGGTGTTCAACATTGGTCAAATCAACATGATTTTCAAGGCAATTTTCTGCAACATGAGTAGCTTGGATCATCCATGGAACATGATAGAGTAATTAGAGAAGTCATCCAAGTCATACTCTGTGGGTTAACCATTCATAAATTTTAGCGGTCCAAATTATCAAACCAATAAATGTTGTTTATTCCTGTGAAGACACTAGATTTTGATGTTTTATCTTTAACTTAGGTAGTCAAACTGATTTGAGGCATTGCAAGTTAAAGGAGCATTAGTGCTTCCTCTGTTTCCATGAAATTGGTTCACCCTATCTGTAGTTACATGAAATTACTTACAGAGCTTTTCCTAGTCTTCCCATGCAGGTCTAGCAGATGCCTTTTGGTAACTGTAGTCTTTTTTAACAAAAAAAAAAGTAGGTGTTTACTTTGTTTCTGGTTTACTAGATCCTTTCCAAATGTTTAGGCATTAAGATATTCTTTGGAAAGGTTTTCAAACTCCCAGATTTGCCTGGGCATATCTAAGTTGAAATTTTAGAAGAAAATCTATTATTATGTTGCCCAACTGTATTCAATGATGTTTATGAAAGCTGCCTGCCTTGTATGCTACTGGCCTAACTAAACAAGATCAGAAATTATTTTAGTGACAAATAAACAAATGGTCCTCCCTTCCCTTGCTCACCCTGCCCTTTTGATAGAACTGCTGCAACGACTACTCAAAAGAGGGGAAAAGTATCTAAATAATCTGTTAGGCTGTCCTTAAAGAAAACAGAAACTCCAAACAAACCAAGCCACCAAACTTGTAGAATTCCTCAGTGGAAGACTTCACGCCTGCCTACTAGTAAACTGGTATTTTACGGAATCTGATTTAACCTGGATAATGCTTTAACAGTGTCTTCCAGCATAAAAGCTTTTAACATTTCACATCAGGACCTTGATTTACTTACCATCTGCTCAGAGGTCTGTCATCAACAGAGATGATTTCTAGCTCACTTCAGATAACTGGTGTTTGGCAGAGTTCTGCTAAACAGTCTATAACCTTGAAGACAAGGAGTATATGATAACTCATGCGTATCAGTTAACCTTTAATAGTCTCTTTGCCTAAACAAAACTGCCAAATACTTCAACTTGGTCCTGGTTGTGCCTGGTTTTTCTTTCTCTTAAGTCAGAAAAAACAATGAGGCCTTGGAGGCAGTGGAGAAATTATCTTCTGTTTTGTTTTTATTTACCATTAACATCCTTAAACTTGTTTTTCTTATTGTCTGTATTTTTTATGGCTCTTGCAATGGTGTTTCTATTGGAAGAGTTTGTCTGGAGATTAATGTATTTGTGGCAAACATTAAAAAAAAAGCTATTTTTGCTGTGTTATTCCAGTAAAGTCAAGAAAATTATTAGGATCAGTTTGTCAAAAGTCAGGCAGTCAGAAACCAACTGACCTCAATTTTAGCTGTAATAGTAAGTTTGACATTTCAGGAGGCTAATAATACATTTCTTAGGCTGTTGAGTTAACGACAGAGTTAGTCATTAAATTTAAAGAGCAGAAGAATATTTCTGTAGAGGAATCTGCGTGCTGAAGAGTTTGCTTAGACTTATGTTTAGGTGTTGTTAAGACAAACTTACCAGTATTCGATTCAGACCTAAGCATGTCAGGAGTAGTTAGACCAGAGTTGCTTTTAGACCAAGCGGCCATAAACTTTTGTAAAGTAAAAGACTTTCTGTTAATTTAACAGATAGTTATAGAAGTTAGTGTGAAACTACGTCATTCAAAATTACAACAGCGCTTGAAGGAGTATGGATTCTGCTATCAAATAGTGTACATAGAGTGACCAGCTACCAGATGTCTCTTTCAATATATTGGATCAACTACAGGACACATGGGACGTTTCTTTCTGTGTGTTTTCTTTTTACTATTTGTTCAGAAGCTGCTTTTTTCTACATGGCCTTTTTGACTGAGTTGGGGGGAGGATTTTTATGATAAGCGGACTAGTTGTTCTCTTCAGACAACTGGAAAGATTGGTCCAAAATCAAGTAGAAAGAAGAGCCTGTGCTGTGACCAGAATGCTATATTCTTCCTAGTTAAAATCCTTCTCTGGACTTTTCATATTATGGGGACAATTTTGATTTGCTCACTGTTCCTGTTTGTAGCAATAGTACGAAATGTAAGTCTGGGCAAAGAATTTAACTCGGATGAGCTTGGTATCTACTCTTCTACTTGATCTTTTAAAGCAATTTCAACTTGCAGTGGTCAAACCCCCGGCCACTGGAGGAACAATTGCTGGAACATTTATGTCTGCTTAGAGGAATCCTTTTCAACAAAACTTCCTCATAACTGTTTTAGCCTCATCTCATTAAAAACTGTCAAAAATAGGTCAACTTTGCTTCCTCCTGTCAAAAGAAACACCGAGCGATTATAGACTGGTGTGTGAGCCACACTTGGGAACAGGGAAATACATACTAGTAGTCATGCTGCATCCAGAACAAGGCTCAGTTTATTGCTCTGTTGTTGAGGGCTTGCATTCAATATTACTTTTCTGTTTGGAATTCTTGCAAGTTTGCTTCACTTAATTATTTTTTTCCCAGCATTTTTTTTAGCCTGGAATGTCTGTGTGGTTAATGGCTTCTTTATTATACTGTTAAGAAACAAATGAGAATGGAGGGTAACTTTGAGGAAAAGGCTGTGTGCATAACACTATGACGGAAGCAAGCTTCCATGCTTGCTTTGGTGTCCTTTTTTCTAGATACTTCCAGCAAGTTAGCAAGGATTTTTCCAGTACCCTTTGAATTTAACATCCCACCCCACCCTGCCCAGCTGATAGCTTCTCACTGAAGTGAGTGTCAAGTTGATGCGGTGAAGATCTGGTAGCAGATTACCTCATCTTTCCATACATTTGACTAGTTTCATATTGGTGGTTGACAGTAAGTGGACTTGTCAGGTGTGTTCAGTGTTTCAAGCAATTGAGTACATCCCAGTGCTGTCAAAGTGATGATGAATCAGTAGACACCTAGCTGTTTTTGAACTGTGGGAAAAATGGACTGGAGCTTACTTGAGCTCTTGTTGGACAGGTAACAGAAGAAAAGCATAAATAATGAAAAAATCCATCCAAGTTCATGATACATGATTTTCAAACAATGCCAGACATCTTTCCTACACAAAGGGCTGGTAGATCCACAGAGGCTCATCAAAAAGTCCTAACTATGTATGCTTCATGGCTTTTACCTAGAGAACAGTAATGACAGAAGGTGGCTATGGGCCTTGCTAGGATGAAGCTATATATGCACATGGAGAAGTATGTGAAAGGATTAAAACAAATCTACTGAAGACATAGACTAGGTTTGCACATTAGCAGCTTCCAATAAACATATTCAAAAGAAAGCTTAGTCTAAATAGGACTGCCATTACTGTTTTTCACATACAGAACACAGAGGTAGAGTAGTTAGCTTAAAGTTTTATAACAATGCCAATCTGCTTTCAGGTCTTGGGACACCGGTCAGGAATTGAACAATGAACTATCTTTCAGTCTTTATTTCTAAAGCAGCTGAGATGCAAAAGGAGACTTTTAATGCTTAATTCGTCAAAACATTCTGCAATGATCTCTTGGATGGCTTGGATATCAATTTTAATGGCATTATGCCTGATGTGCTTTGTTTTCTCTATTTAAGATGAAAAACTGAATAACATAACTCTGAATGGTGTCCAGGTGCAGCAACACCTTTCTGTATTGCTTTTCAAATTCCTGACTATGCACTAGGACTGCAATTAATTTATAATAAGGTTTGGCACAAAACACCATAATTTGGCTCTGAAAGAGCCAGAATTAGCTTAGCCATGATTAGCCTATGAATGTTTCTATACTGCTAGTGATTGACAGGAGTCCTGTGGACTTCGTACTACAAATAGATATGATTTATCTATTACTGAAAGTCTCTTTGTTTACTGCTAGGCATGTTAAAATAAGAAAAGCCACTCTGCAAATGCATTGTTCTTGAAACCCTTAAGCTTGTTGATTACTGCACAGACAGTATTCACAAGCATCTGTTTGTATTGTAAGCCACCATCATCTCTGCCTATGCACGTGTTCTTTTTCATTTGTGGATACATATGAGAACAGGTTATGAACATCTTTTATGTGTACAAGAAGCAGCCATTTGCTATGCATGAGATAAGTTTCTCTGCCTCAAAGTGTTTAGTGACAGAGGTCAAACAGTGTGATTTTTCTGCTTGTAATGTATTTAATTTAAATATTTGTCAAAAATCTAGAAAGATTATATACTTCTGCAGAAATTGTAGTTTTCTGTTCTGGCTCTATTGTGGAATGTGTCAAAGTATTTTGACAAACTTTGTTCTTGGTGGGATTTTCAGGACATTTAACACTTGTGTGACACTGACCTACAATGGGTGAGCTTGAGTGCTTAATTCTGAAAATCTACATAAGCTTGGAGGAAGTTGAAAAGAAAACAGAATATACCATGATCAAATTTCTTTTAGAGTAGTAGTTCATTGGTACTAGAATCTTGATTTTTATAATGTATTTTCAGCTGAATTTCTGTCCTTGTTTCCTTCTACTATTTAAATTTCTTCCCTCATGTCTACATTCCATAATCTATTTTTTTATCATGCTCTGTGAAACTCACTACTGTGTGAATCTTCAGGCAATCTATTTGTCTTACTTTGACCTTCTGCAAGGTATCTCTTCTGTGTTTCCAAGTGTCACCTACACTAATACCTTAAATTGCTCCGACAATCTTCAGAGCAAGGAACATGTTACACTGAAACGTCTGTAAATGTAAACCTCTTCAAGTGTTGTATTTAAAACAGAAAATCTCCCTTATGTTAAAGAACTAAGGCTTCTAGATGTAAGACTGGATTAGTTACCGTGTTATCAGCCCCTCTGAGCTGGTGAAGTAGCACCAATGAAGAGATTTTCGTCTGCAAATGGCTGAGAGAAAGGAAGAAAGGATTGTGGACAGAAAGCAATTTCTGCTTGCTGATCCTCCTCTGGCCTGTGATTCTTTAAGTCATTCATGGATGGCATAAATTAGAGCAAGCTAAAGGAGCCAGAACAAATAGGGCAACCTGTCTTGGAAGTAAGGAGCTGTAACCAGGTATGTGATGCCACTCCTTTCTCCCATTTCCATGCTGAGTGGAGCTCTGGCAAAGGGGGAGGGTCTTCCCTGTTCTCTTGTTCTGATAGTTTTAGGTGCCAGAGATACAACAGCATATTATTTCTTCAGAACTTAATATTCTTTTAATACACTTTTTATATTTAATTTTTCTAAATAGCTAGTCTTTTATCAAATGTCATGGGTATGTTTCCCTGATTTACTTCCTCATTTAAGACTATAATGATCTCTGGAGCTGCCAGTAGTATTAAATGATTTTGTTAAACATTTGGAAACTGTCCCAGTTTCTGCTTCACCTTCAGAGGTGGTGATCTTCTGTTTAAAGTCCTCCACTGATCTTCTGTCTTTTAAAACTTCTCCAAAATGCATGAGAGCAGACTGAAAATGTAAATCAGGCTTATAGAAAAAGTATTCTGGTATCCTTATTAAAAGTAGGTATAAGTAGAAGGTAATGCAGTCTGGTCATGAACTACCAGCTAAATGAAAGGGACTAGATCTTTTGTCATCCTGTGTGTTACTCTGGATCCATAAATCTCTCAGCTCCACTCACAGTATGGCTTCTGTCTGGAGGTTTACTCTTTGGACTAGCGTATGTACTGAACTTTTGTGTTAACTGAATTTGATTGGATTCTTTATTGAATAGATATCCTTTCTTTTCAAGCAATTCTTGCAGATCATAATCTTTTGCACTATTTTCAACCTCTGGGAAGCCATCTTCATATAACAAATATTTAAAGGTTTTTAATATTACACAAGCTTTGGGAAAACAATCTTCATTCAGAAAGTAGATTAAATTCTGCAAGATACTTTTTTTGACTCGGAAATGGGCCAATTTTCCTGTGAGTATTTTGAATATTTTGATAGCTTTCCATGTTATTTTATAAATTTCCAGTGTGATCAAAATCTAGCCAGAATAGCTAGTACCACCCTACCAAAAAATCTACTCTTTAACGACATTTTGCATTAGATACTATGGTGGCAAATGTAAGCTGTGTCTTCGTCTTCAGAGAAAGATTAGGTAAGGGAATCTCTCCACTGTTTCTGGCTAGGAAACTGCAGTGCAAATCTCTGGGTGCCTTAGGGATGACAGGAGAAAAGATTTCAAACAATGTTGATTCTTGATCAAACTTGATTTTAATGAAAATGTCTCTTAAAAAAGAGTATGTAATTGACCTGTCTTTGTTCAGCCTAATGTGATTGAGAGGAGAATTAAATAATAACCGACAGAGACATCACTTTTTTTAAGCATACAGAAACAGCTACTGTCATATGCAAACAGAAAGGAAGAAGCCTCAAACTGCTCTTTAGTTTCAGATGAGATGAATTACATCAATAGATCTCCAGCAATTCTGAATCTGTGTCAAAGAATGTTTTCAGTATAATAAAAATATAATTTCTTACTACAATTCTGAATGTCAGGAGTGTCTGGGAACAAGTCTGACTAGAATAACAAATTGTCACTAGTCAACTTTCTAGTGGGTGTCAGTGGGCACCAAGCCTATTATGCTGCAGGAAATTTTCACTCTTAATGCATTAAGAGGCCCTTTGAGTCCTCCCGGCTTGCTGAGTCTCCCTTGCTACACACACTAGTGTGCTATACTTTACGAAAGGGACCCTGTTGCACAGAACTGAAGATCTAAACAAGATAAATACAGGCTAAGGATTGAGAAAACAAATTTTGAGGTAGATATCTTGCTGGAATCATCTGTTTGTTGCTTTATCAAATAATGGAAAACACTGAGTGTGTTATAATTATTTAGAAGGCATGCAGGCAGGAGAGTTCTGTTCATAAAACAAGGACCCAGACCTAGAAGAAAAATTTTGGAGCACCTTGTGGGAAATGGCCTGGCATTCTAGGGACAAGAAGCTGCAAATAAGAGCCAGTGTTGGAAGAAGCCTGTAGTGAACTTGGAAAGGCTAACTGCTACTCACAGGTTCAGGTCTGCTGAAGATGAGGCCCAGTTCTACCCTGCTAATCCAACGCAAACCTAAAATCATTAGTTCTGATGAATATTCTCAATACAGCTAAGGTATAGGTCTAATAAATGCATTTCTTAATTACCTTTACAGTTCTGGAGAAATGATGACTGATTGTGTTTAACAGAATGAGTAATAATAATGCTAAATAATTTGATAGACAGAAGATGCTAAAAACTTGTCTAGGACCTTAAATATTAGCTCTAGATTCATTAGATGGAAACAGCTTGAGCAATTCTTAGTTTATAGCAGCAAATGAAGCATTAGCTGGATTATCAGAGTAAATGTGAATGATAGTTTAGATCTATAAGGGGTGGAATGAACCTTCTGCTATATTAAGTGCAAATAAGGATTTATCTTTGTAAACAATAGAGAGGCTAGAAAATAATCAAAATCCTGTAGTCTGAAGTGAATATAGCAAACAATTGAAAACGTGGCTAGTAAAACACAGTAACCAGTACTTCAAGTGAAATAGTCCACCATAAAATCAATTTTAACACCATGAGCTGCCAGAAAGGGGCGGGGGGGGTTCCTACTTCAATTTTAAAAAGATAAACCTCATTTGTCCTGGAAAGTGTAGAGTGGTAGATCCTAAGAGCTTGTAACTGCCATATTTTGCTTCATGCAGCTTTCATGTAATGCTGGGGAAAGAAAGGATGTGATCTATACTGTATAGTACACAGTTTCTGTAAGGACTCAACTAGTTCCAATTAAACGTGCCAGCTAAAAGTTGGTCACCATGATTTGTGCCATAAGTAAACAGAACAATTTCATAATCAATTCATTGACTTTGTTGCAACTGATGGAAAGGTTTTACAATCAGCACAATATGTTCAAATCATCCCTTTCTCACGAAAAACAGAGCATCAGGCTGTGCCTGCTGGAGACTGTGCGGAGCCCTGTTGTGCAAGCCAGTCAATAAAGAATTACAGTAATCTAATCCTGAAGAAAGGCAAAAGTGTAAATAGCCTTTTCAAGGGCTTCCTGAGCTGGAAATGACAACTAGCATTTTCAAATGGTCCAGAGATGATGATGATGCGATCCAGATAAAATACTTCTCTGTGGTCTAACACGATTCCCAAATGCTTCCATCCCACCACTTGATTGCAAAAATACATGGTGAAGGAATAACCTCCTTTGAACCTCATAGCTGAAAAGCAGCACAACTGCCTTGTTCAAGGAAAGTTTGACACAGAGGATTAAACATTCACCAGAATGCTACTGTTGATGTTACTGGTCTGCATCTGTAGGAATTACGTGAATTCTAGAGATGAACAAGCTTACATACCACCTGTTCAGAGAATTATTCCTCTTTGGGCCACAGTGTGACATATATACCCTGTCCCTAATATGGAACTTTTTTGTCTGCTTTTTGGTGCAGAAGGGATTTGGTGTGTCTTACAGTGAGCAAGATTCGATTGTGGTATTTGCTCTGTACAGGGCTTTGAGCTGAACTTTTGGACAACTTAAGCTCATTGTTGCTGATTGTTAAAAGGCTTGAGAGAGTTTCTCTTAATGTCTTCTTTGAAAAGACACTTTCCATTTCATGCTCAGAGTTTTTAGGAGTGTAATGCTATCTCATAGAGCAATAAGGTCTCTTGCAACCACAGTAAGAATTTGATGCTTGTAGTCCTCTGGAAGAGGAAACCCCCACATTTTAAATTAACAATAAAAGAAGAAGACAAGTTGCAAAAGAAAATCCTTACTGAGGATGAGTTAACCTCTAATATTCTATTACTGTTAATAAAAATTTGAGGTAGTTGTTGAAGCTATATAACAAAATCAATCCGGAGATGCATATTGACTAAAAACAAAAGACTGATTCTCTTGTAACTCCAATTGGTGTATTTGCTGCAGAAATTAACATCCTTAGTTTTCTGAAGGCCAACCCTAAATCAAGCAGCTGCTTTACTCCACTATGTAGTTTTAAAGGGTTCTTAGTTGTAGATCTTTCATTCTTAAAACAGATAATAATTGTAAACCTGTAAATCACACTTCCATTAGAATCATTCTGTAGCAGCCCGGAGCTCATGAGATTAGAAGGAAAAAATGTATCTTAAACCTTTGCTTTTTTCAGCTTATTTGCCTTGTTTGGCTGAGATCTCCCTCTGCATAGTAGGTTTTCCTGGTTTGGCAATTATTCTCAGGTATATCTTCTGGGACTCTTCTCTGTGCTATTCTCCGTGCTTTTCAGACTGTCTCTGGTAACAGGAACAGTAGTGCTTGGAACTCTGTGGCCAAGCAAATGCACAGAAGGACTATAGGTTGAAGGGACTGGAATACTAGAAATAAGCTTAAGGTGGACACGGTCCCTTATGGGAAGTCTCTAAAGTAATAAGCTGGAGAATGTGTTTTGCTTTTGTCTGCAAAGAGCTTGCCTTTTTCGTGGAGTAAGCATGTCCCTAGAATGTAAGGCTTGTATCGGAACCTGACAGAAAGAGGTTACATTTCCCATTACCAAATATGGACAAAAGCATCTTATTCTTGAGCTAGATCCTCCTGTGTTACTTTACGTACCTCCAGTGTTCACTATCTGAACACAATCGGGGCCTTGCAAGAGAGAACTTAGAATCTGTGAACATGTCGAGCTGCTTGCATGCTTCCACAGATATCAGAAAACAGATTAAAATGCAACTTGAATTTCGTATCAACTCCTTAAGGTGCAGCAAATTCAAGTATCCAAATGAATTGTGGTGAGATCTTGAAGAGACAAGGATGGGCCTGCTTCACAGGGGACAAGGCAGCTACAGGTTTCATGTAATACAAGTGGTGGATGTTAGAAGTCCAGCTATACAGTGTCATTTCAAGCACTGCATTTTTTTATAGGATGTATGCATTCCTGGGGTCTGCTTAGTTAAATGTTCTAATTTTTAATTGGTGCTCCCTAAGTTTTGACAAATCAAGGGAAAAAAGTCTTCCTATATATTCCTTGTTGACTTTTTTTGAGGGGAAGTGAGAGGAGTAGCATCTCTGACTTTTAGTCAGAATACAGTGCTCCTTTTCAAAGCCACCTGCTTAGAGAAACAATGAAGACTGTAGGGATCAAAAGGGTGGGAAAAGGGTGCTGCTGAGATTATGCTAGATCTGTGACATAAACTCTGTTGTAAAAATAAGACAACTGTTGAAACTTCAAGGTTGAACCAGAAATAGGAGATGGGGAATAAAGCTTGGAGGAAATATTTCAGGAGAATCGAAAGTGTTAAAGATAACTGGAGAAGGAATAGGACCAATGAGAAACGGTGAATGACAAATGCTAAGAAATAAAAGCTAAACCAGACACCAAAAAGGAAGAAAACATGTATAGAGTGAAGTTAGTTTTCTTGAAAATAACTGAATTAAACTGTATTGAAATGTGGAAGAAGCAAGGGTCTTAAGCATAAAGATTATCTAGAAAATAATTTTAAATCCACAAATTCATTGCAATTTTGCTGGCATTTGTTCTAGCTGCACTCTTCGGGTGCTTGTTTACTTATATAGTTGTATGTGTTCATAGGAATGTGCTTGTAAAACTACCATCTTAATTGAAGCAGACACTGAAAAAAGAGCACTAGTAATGTAGAGATAATTGGTAAAAATAATTTAAAAAATGCTACAATGATAATTTCTTTAAAGTTTGAAGACTACATGGCAGATAAGGCATTACACTCATTGCATGAAAAATACTTTTTTGTATGAGGAAGGAATCTCATGGAAAAAATAGTACATTATTGTATAATCAAAGGCTACAATATTTTCTCATGAGAGTAAGAGTAAACTGATGGCTTTTTATTCTGATGGTTCTTTGATTTTTTGCATGTTCTTATAGCTTGGCTTGCTTTCTTTTTTGCCTAGTTTGGGTTTTTCTGGCATTACTGCCCTATTTTTTTAATGAAAATCTGGTATGGCATTTCAGTAAAACTTAGTATTTATATTTGACCTCAAGATAAGCATTTGCTAAAACTGCATTTGGTAAAACGAATTTGGAGACTCCTTTAAAATTCATACTGGAGGAGCTGCTGTAAGTGTGTGTTTCTTTGTAGCATTAGCAAAGCAAATACTGAACTACTGAGGACTCTGAAAAGAATGCTGACTATAAATTGTTGCTGAAATTTATTATTTTTCTGAAAACCAGTTCATCTTGCTCTGAGTAGGTTAAGTAACGCCAAGCAGCATGATCTCAATTATAGGTGTATGTGTACAGTCATGTCATTGTGGTGTAATAAGCAAGTAAATCTCAAAAAAAAATCCTTACTTAAGTTTATGTTGATATTAAATCTGTGTCAAGATAATCTCTAAACATTTAAAAGTTTAATGTTTAAGAATAGCTGAAGAGAGTTTTAAAACAAAAAGGATGATGAAAAGTATTAATGAAAATATTTTTATAGTTCAAGATTTTCTGGGTTTGCTTTCTGTAGGCCTGAATTTGGAAGTCTTTATTCATTGGTAAAACGACTAAGAAGAATTTCTTGGAAGTGTAATCAGTAAAAAGTTCCTTTGTGGATTTTCATGTCTATATGGTATGAAAATCCCATGGAATTTAATTTTGCAACACAGAATAGAAGATGAAACTATGATAACATGAGGGGGTAGGACAAATAAAATTCTTGCTGTGGATGCCCCTTAAACCAGAACTGAGTCTATCAGGCCTTGATCTAAAGCCAGCTCTTATGTGAAGAGTCTGATAGGTGTAACAGTCTGTGAAAGTAATGATTTCAAAATGTTTTTTGAAAAAAAAAAAAAATTGGAAAAAGAAACATTAATGCCTTAGGGTAAGAGTACAAGAAGTTTTGTCTTTTTCTAAAGCTCTTTGAAGAATGTTTTAGACAAGGTGTTGTGATGTTTGCGCTTGAGTTTTGGAAAATAAGGAAAACCTTAGTTCTTGCAGTGTGTATCTCAACTAGATGTGTTCAAATAATTCAGTTTGAATCACAGTTTTACCTCTTTTTAGAGTCAAAAGCATTGCGTCCAAGTTTTCCCACTAAAGGACAGGATGAGCTGTCCAAGTTATGCAACGTAGAGAAGTTAATCCATTTGGCTTATTTATCTCTGGTTTTTGAAAGAGAAAGGAATTTAACTTGCAGTTAAGGACAAATTAAAGGAGAACTGTCATAACCTTTGTTACTGTATATTGCTTTAGTTTCCTTAAAACACCTCTGAATTTTGAGTCAGGTGCAGGAAAATACCTTTTTTGCCTTTAAAGAATTGTTCAATTCTGTAAGTACATAGTGTCTTTCTGTCTGTTAATTTAATAACAGCTGAGAGCTTCCTCCCTTGAAGGGTTGGTCCCAGTCTATTTTCTCCAACTGGACTGAATGTTCATAATCAATTGAGGATAAAACTGATACAATTTCTGCTTTCCTTACACTTGTAATTGTAGTGAGAGAATTGTGTATGAATATAGCAAGAGGTCTGGGACATATTTCTCATGCATTCAGTCAGGATCTAAATAAAAAGGCAAATAAGAAAACATTAAATTGGGAGTGGGTAGGTTGTATCTGTGCTAGACAGAGCATGCTGTGAGTGAATGCTGGAAAATACTGGTTAAAGTCAAACTGCCAATCTAACCAGATATTTTTTGATATGAAAATGTGTTAAACCAGCTAACGAGCTTTGGAGGGGTAAGAGGCTCATATCTATAATACTTAGCTTAAGAAATACCTACTGCATGTGTCCAGCAAATGCTTTTACAGTAGAATACATTAAGGAAATTGGAATCTTGTGAATAACTTGAAGATGTGTCATAAATTCTCATTTTTTTAATATTGCTGTACATAGCTATGAAAATCAGGTATCTTTAGCCTCATGTATTCAGTATGTCCTGCAAGCTGTTTAGCAAAATGCAGATTCATTCTAGTCAATCTGCTAAACCCAGTTGTGGGATACAAGCTCAGATGAGACAATGCCCGTATACTATCACATAAAACCTGCTTTGGCAGGGGGGTTGGACTAGGTGATCTCTAGAGGTCCCTTCCAACTCTGACCACTCCGTGATTTTGTGAAAAATTAAAAATGATGCATGTAAAATGACCAGCTCTTCAATGCAAATGGCTTCCCATAGCGATAGTCTTCATATAGAATTTCTAGAAACAAAAGCAAGAGGAGGAGTGATATATAAGCTTTATGACTCAATGGCCAAAAAGAAGTGACATCTTTTGAAATTAGATTTTTCTTTTAATCTCTGTTTGAATAAGTATTTTCTAGAGACTGTAACTCACTGTTTAGTAATGGTTTTGTAATGTTATTTGACCACTGGATAGATGATAGTGATCTTGAGCTAAGCAAGCCTTTAGAAGTCTTAATGAACATAACTATGAACAAAGTCACATTTTTATGTTTTTGGAATAATCAGTCAGACATATTTTTACCATCTGGTGGTGTTTGATAATTTGTAGGTTGGTAACACAGCTATTCCTGGAATAGCATCACACAAAAATGCAAACAGGGCCATAATGAAAAGGTAAAACTCTCAGGGAAAGTTTAATAAAGGTGAATTCTTGGTGAAAATATCTAGTCAAGAAGTAGAAACCCAATATGGAATAAAATAAAAAAGCCTGAGGAATATGGGTGAAGGAGAGGGGAAAGTGAAATCTGTCAGGGGTGTGTGTGTGCAGCAAAATAATATGTTGCAACCATGTGTCATGACTGACAGCTTTGTAATTCATCCTGGTTGTATGTGAAGAGGAGCCAAGTTCAGTTGCCTAGCTCACAGAAACAGACCAACCCTTTTTCACAAATCTGAAGTCAGTGGAAGTTTTAAGTTAGTAAGGTGGGAGCTGAGGCAAGGCATTTGTATTTCTGTCTTTCCACCTAAAGCTTCAGCTTGAAACAATTGTGAAACACTGCCAAGGCTAATATATTTCATATGAGTCTGGGTGAAAAGAATTAATTGTCTCTCTGCCCTGGGAGAAATATCCACATGTCAGCAGTTCCTTCCAGAACTTTAGCTTTGCCTAGGTAGCTGTCTTTATAGACATGGTAAATTGCACTTCTGTGTGTGATTTTCTGGTATATCAATATGCCTAGTTTATAAGAAGTTAAGCCTTTTAATTCTGTATTAGTTCAGAGAAAGGGAAAAGATACGCAGTCTCTCTATCTCCCACTCTTTCTCTTGTACCTTCCTCAGTTTTGATTTTAAGTTGTTTGGGTTTTTTTTTCCAAGACTTAGAGTACAAAGTAGCTGAGCTTTTCTCATCAAGCATCTGTTGGGGCCAGAACTCAATTGGATGAGAAACATCAATGGCTAAACCAGATGCACCAAACTCTTATTAAACTACTTTTCCTCCAGGCCTGAGAACTCTGCTTACATTTGCCTAAATACAGCTATGACACAGCCTACCTTCTTATTTTGACAAGAAACTTAAAGCAAGTTTTAATTAAAAGACTATTTGATTTTTTTAGAGTGCCTGCAATATTAATATTCTTTGTCTGACATTTCAAATACTTTTCTCATTGTAATTTCCTGAACTGAAAGAGGTTTAAAGCAGCAAAGAGCATAAATTATATCTTGTTTTATAGTATAAACTTTGAGGTGTGGAAGTTCTCCCAAATGTACCTTTTAAAAACCTCTTTTGTATGTGAAAAAGTAGCATTGATACATATTTTGAGTCAGATAAAAATGCTGAATATTATACTTTTCAGCTCAATGGTTTTCATTATCATTGGCAAATATTTAGGGTTTTTTTATGAATAATATACCACTTTTTGTGCATTCTTAAAATTATTATTACAGGGAGTGTTTTCCAGTGCAACTGTGTAAGACTAAGATATAACACAAATCAGGAAAAAACCCAAAGACTTTCTAAGGTACTGCTGTGTCTGTAATTCTTGTCTGAGCTTGGAAGTGCACTGTCTTTATAGCAATGACTGCTGAAAAGTTGGAGGATGCTTCTAGTGAACCAGGTATTTAGATGTTATCATGTCAGGAGATAGCAGCTTGTGTCAGCAGTAGCAGCAAAACCTTTTTGCAGTGAGGACTGTTTTTAGGAGCTGTGTGGAGCACAGCCTGTTCCTCTTTTGTATATCTGTGGCAAATCCGGTGTCAAGTGGTGCAAGTGTCACTCAACTCAAAACCAAATACAACAGTTTAAATACCAATTGCAAGTAAACTACAATCACAGGGACAGAGATAGAAGCATTTACTGGATTGAGACTGTGTATAACTTATCAGGAAGTAGACTAGAAATTTTGAGCATTTTTAGCAGTCTCCTGGCAGTTCCCCAAAAAAAGGAGAGTAATGAGTTGAAGCTGGCCCATTTAATTTAAAAGTAGAGCTGAACAATTAAACTAATTCAAGGGCACATCCATTAGATTTGAGCAAAGTTTCTTCCACTTACCATGGGCCTCTCAATAGATTGACCTATGGTCAAATCAACACTGATTAGGTGGGTAATGTTGGGAGGATAATTTGCATGTAAACCTGTGAACTTTCTCTGCTCTATAGAGCTTGCCTCTGAAGGTTCCTAGCTGGGATCAGTGCACAGTGGGGCTATCATCGTGTTCCTCCTAGCACCTCTGCTTCCCCTGTGTATACAGCAGCTGTTTTTGTGAGATACTGTGAGAACCAGTGTCTCCTGGCTCCTAGCTCCCACTGAATTTTAACTTCAACAGAAGCTGGGAATACAGAAGGATGTGGAGGCCACTGCCCATCATAGAGAAGCAAGTTAATTTGCTTCTGAAAAGGCACTGGCTTCCTAGTTGCAGTTTTTGCTTATTAAGAGTTCAGCAAGAGCTGGGAGCTCCTGGCACTCAAAGGTGTGATGGTGCCAATCAGCAAACTTGTCCCTGAGCTGTTGTAGGTGTGGGAACTGCAGCCTTATGCTGCTACAGGGTGGACTTTTTTGGTGTTGGAGTTGGGAAGGAAAAGCTAAACTGTGACATTCAAGCTAAACTGTAACTGGTTACTGTAGCTCTCTGCATGTTCTGCATACCTTCCTCCAGAAGGGCAGGTATCAGTGAAGAACCGCAGGTATTGGTGACAGTGATATTTGTACCTTAGTTCATGCAACTTTAAGCAAGTTCACTACCTAATCAAGTCTGTTGTTCACTGCTTTTATAAAGGGAAATAGTTTGTAGGTATGTGTCTTAGAGCAGTACGTAACTACTAAGTTGTAGAGTAGCACCATTCTCTTTCCAAACCCCTCTGACCAGTGGAGAAAACTTCAACAAGAGAAGTTGAAAGCATATCTACCTTATGCTCCCCTGTGTAACAGATGTGGACCTCAGGTGGAGGAGGAATTAGAGGTATTCTAAAACTTTTGTGACAACTCTAACTGCTGAGCTATTAGATGAAGAAAGAGTTCTTCCTACAGCTATTTATAAAAGACAGGTGTACCCTCTGCTTTATGATAGAAAAAGCCTCAGTATTGGAAGTTCAGAGAGTGAGGGCAGCTATGTCCCCGCAGTGAGGATTGCTCACCTGGTGTCTGCAGCCTTAAGACATTGCTGTTACTCTGCATGAACCTTATCTGTCTAACCCTCTTTCTGCATTGTAGAGAAACCCTGGGCACCTAACTGGGCACTGGGGATTGTTTTAAGCCTCATTTGACTGAGTTAGACATTGTGAAGCTCAGTGTCACTGTGCAGAAGCCTCTTTGTGAATTCTGTTCCAAGGTCTCATGAGTGCTTTTCAAAATACTTAATTTTTTGTAAACCTGATTTTCAAAGGTGATACAGGAGCCCCTACTGAAAAGAGACTTGAACTTCATGATCTACAGACAATCAGCACTATCCAAAAATAATTTTCAAGCTTAGCTCCAGTGTAACTGTTCTCAGTATTATGTGATATTCGATCTTGATATGACCTCTGCAAGTAGTCTTTTTTCTCAGCTTCCCATTTCACACATTGTAGCAATGCGTTTGAGAAAAATCCAGGTAAGCCAGTAGAAAAACCTTTATTCTGAATAAATGAGACATAACTGAAAGTTGTCAGAAAACTAAATGCTCAGAACATTCCCTTAAGAAACAAGAGTTTCAGGTCATCTGTTGGTTTTTTCTAGACTTGCATAAACCTGGGTGTTGTTTATGAAGATGTGTAGCTCTTCTGGATTGAAACCTGGCTGAGAGTATTGAACCTAATTTGTATCTTTATCCAAACTTCACCATACTACTATTAAGCTATGACTTTCCAGATGCATAATGTAGCCCATATTAAGTTGATATGAGGTCACTGACTAAAGTATATTTTCCTAAGTTTTCTTAGTGTAGCTGAGATGGATGCAAATGAGATGTTTACAGCTACTTTTATTTATGAAAAGTGAGAAAAGTAAAAACTGAAAAAAGTAGCAATGAGTGGTTTATTCTGATTACCAGAATCCAGAAAGTGGCATTTAGTTTTATATTTATCTCTCAGTAAATCCCTTTCTCCCTTTATAAAGACTAAAACCTGCTATTTTTCCCCCTAGAGATCTTCCTAAGATTCCAGTACAGAATGCAGTTCCATCTGCCTCTCCTAGCTGCTTTAATGGTGCATAGAAACTTTAAACAGAAGTTGATTTTTTCCTTTTGGGGAATGCTCAACAGATTAATATATGGCTGTTATTCTAGCTTGTATTTACTTATTTTATCACTTCATATAAAAGACCCCCACCAGAGAAGAGAAAAAGCATCTGAATCCCTTATATGGAGGAGTAACTTAAGAAAGCTGCATAATTAAACCCACTAATGAGTTTAAGTGTAAATATAGAATCAAATAACATAGAAGGCTTTAAACTCAATATTGAAGCATCCCTCAGTCTATATGCCTATAGCCCTACACTTCGTTACAACCTCTTAAAGTCCAAGTGTGATTCAAAATTACCCTTGAAAGTCTGCAGCTGGAGCATCCTTCTAATGGTACAAGAGGTGCTTCTAAAATGGAGGGGATGATTATAGCACACCAGTGGAGTAATATCCCAGCTCAGCAACTTTGCTTTGTCCCTTTGAGCACTTCAGAAGCAGAAAATGTGACAAATAGCAATTCAGACACAACCCAACCTCTTAGTATAAGTCCTCAGTGCAACTTCAGCTTGGGCAAGCTGCAATTCACAGGTTCTAGCTCCTCAACATCTTCAGCTTGATAGATCTGTGTACAGCATGGAAGTAATTCCAGCTGGGCTGTTCTTAAGATCTGAAAGCACCTCCTTAGCTTAATGTGAAAGACACTGGTATGTGGGCCTGACAACAGCCAGCCTCTGATAAGGTCCTGCTGTTGTTCACAACTTGTTAGGCAGCCTAGACTTCTTTTGACTTAGTCTGTAAGTGCAGGTATCCAGATTGAAACTGTGTTTGTATGTGTGAAAAGCCTGGTGTCTGAGAAGTCTCTTTAAGATGAACCCGTCTCTGGATTTCCTACTCCTTTCCTCCATTTTCACATGAAACTCAAGTGTACAAAGCTTGGGGAACATTCAGAGCATAATGTAAATCTCAGCTTTTATTTCTGTCTTTGAAAACAACTGTAAAATTGCTCTAAGTAGAAAAACTGCTGGGTCAACTAATGCACTCACTACTGGGTTTGCATTATGTCTTGTCTGACTTGTGTTTTCTAGACGTGAATTTTGTTGTTTCCAAATAAGTATCAGGATCCTTCCTATTTCATGGATACCTCTAAGCATTTTGACCAGGCAAACACTGTCTACAGATCCACAGTGTGGTTGTGGGATGATATACTTTGGAATTGCCTCTCTTGGGAGCAAGTGGCCTTGCAATTAATTTTGGCTGTACTCAATAGACTACTCGATCACCAAAGCTGTAGCGGATAGAAGCTCTGTCCCAGCTACTTGAGCGAGAGCCTGTGTTTCAGGGACTTGGAGCAGTCAGTTGCTTGGAGCCTGCAGGTTTAAGGCTTGCATGTTCCTGATTCCGGAAGAATCCCCCCCATCCCACTCATCTGCAAGGCAGGGAGAAGATGGGGGGTGGCGGTGGTGGAATCTGTTCCAAAGGTATGCTGACACTGGGAATGTGATAACTCTTGATTTCTGAGAGTGTAGGGTGTGGGGGGGAAATAATGCTGTCTGACACATGGTTTTTGGAGTGGTTTGGTTCCTAGCTTGTTGCTGATTAGGCCTTCTCCAAGTAAAAGGTGGAAGAGTCCTGCTTTGCAGCACAAGACTGTGGAATTGCCTCTCATGAGTAAGCCTGAGGGTGATGGTGGAGCAGTAATCCTTTTCTTCCTAATGAAGCTACAAGAGGTGTGCAGACGTTAGTCCATCCAAAAATTGCTCTTTCTGGAGTTAAAACAGGAAAGCAGATAATGCGGAGTTTACAGATTTTTCATCTTTTTTAGGAGTCTAGAATGTGGTGCTCAGTCCATAATTAGAAGAACCGTGAGAAACGCTCTGTAAACAATGAAATGCAAATGCACATCTTTGCTGGTAGTATTGTGGACCTGTTTAGTAATCTACCAGGCTTCTTGGGGGGAACTGCGTAAATTTAATAGTTAGCTTCATCTTCAATGTATGGAGACCATACTGCTATTAATGGGTTTCACAGTACTTTCCAACCTGCACTGCAATCTGACATTTTTGGAGTGCCAATTGCTTTAGCTATTTTCTCAAGCATTTAGAGATTCTGTTTTTCAGAATGCTCATCAGTAGCTGCTACTCTGGTTAGATGCAGGCAGTACAAACACAAAACTCCTAGTCTTGCTTGGCTGAGCTGGCATAGCAGTATATGAACTGCTTGCATTGAGAACCTGCTGGGATAAAGAAAGTAACAGTGACCAAGCACTGAAATATCACAGGTTCTCCAGAGGCAGTGGCACTAAAATTGAAAGCATTAAGCACAATCTCGCTTAAATATAAAATAGCTGCACACTAACCCATTCTGTTTCCTGGGAATAATAATAATGCTGTTCCAATTCAGAATGAAATTAAACTCAAGCAAAACAATTTCTCTGTAATCAAAAGCAAGTCTCTGGTAGGGATGAGTCAAGACTGAGGTCTTGAAATGATGGAGAGGGCTTTATGCAGGAGCCTCTCTCCTTTTCCCTGTTACCAGGGAGGGTTCATAGGCAACAGACTTAATGAGTTAGGCAGACAACTTGTTGCTGAGTAAGTCATGAACAGCTGACACCTGTTTTGCATGTTGAAGGGCTTGCATGCTGTTTGGATGTGTTAGACCAACAGTAGCATGCTTTAAACTATTTTCCAAAAAAGTTTTTCTATAGTTTTTACAAATTTGGGGTAAACAAGTTGCTTATTTGCATGACTAAGTAATTTTGTTCTTTCTGCTTTCTTATAGGTAAAGCACACTATTCTGTCAGCTATAATTTTAGTTCCCTCCAACAGCAGGGAAACCTTGGGTCACATTCATCAAAAGGGATAACAGATAGTTTTCAGGTACTGCATACTAATGAGTAGCTGGCTCTTATTCATTATTTATCTACCCCAGAAATTTAATGAATAGCTTGAAAGCTAATTATTAAATTTCTATATTTGTGGAGAACAGTGCTTCAGAAAGTGCAGATCACTGAATACCACAGACAAGTTTCTGTGTGTATTCACTTAAACAAAAATAAATTTACTTCAATGATGCATGTCCTCATTCATTTTTCTATTTGCTTTTAATGGCTTTCTGCCTCCATTTAAGCACTTTGGAAGGTGGGCACAGTGTGAATTCAAGAGAGTCACAAACCAAGGAACATCTGGATAAAAGCTTAAATATATGTATTTGTAGTATCATACATTACCGTGACACATCTGGGAAAGAATCAGGATTCTGAAAAAGCTGACTGTTATCATGGTTAAATGGCTCCTGATATGACTGGCTTCTCTCAATACAGCTGCTGGGTTTTGACAGTTCTGAGGTTGTTCCCAAAATTCTTCCAGCTGTAGGTCAAGTCCTGCTTTTTGAAACACTGGGCGTGGAGATTTGAATAGCTGGAGGTATTCCTATTGGGAGTTTGTGGCTCAGGTGACTAGGCAGCTCTTTTAAACTGGGATGTTGCTTTACTCTGTTTCTGCTGTTCAAAAACAAAAGGGGAAGAGGAGAGGGAGAAAAGACCCTTAGTGCAGTAGAAGGGCTGTAATGAAGGGGTCTGTCATCCCTGAGGCTTGCCATTTCCCTGGTCTAACTTCCTCAGAAGCTCAAGCAGGTTGCTGCATCTGTGTCAGTATACTTGACAAGAACAGAGGGATGTTATTTAACTATTTGTGGTCCTTTTGATCTCTTCTTCCCTGTACTGGCAAAACAAGTGCTGTAACTTGGCTTAAGCTTCTTCACAGCTAATACTGAAAGCATTAAATGTTTCCACATACATTTCCAGTAAGGGGCTTGTTTTGAACCGCTGTGCTGTTTCTTCTATGTTCCTGATGGTCCAGAAGCTAAACCACCAAGTACATACAGTGAGCAGTTCAATTACACAGTCCATGTATACATATGTATATGGACATATAGTATATTCCATGATGAACACAATGATCATATAGAGGATTGGTTTTTGTCATGGCTTCTTCTAACTCTCCTCTTGGTAATTCCATAGATACTGTCAGGGGAACAGAAGTGGTATCATATGACCGATCAAAAAAGGCAACTCAGTTTTCCAACAGTTAAATAGTTCTATTGCAAAATAATATTTTTGGGGAAAAAGAGCAAAGTGAAATAAAGTGCAACTGTCTGACTATCTTGGTACACTAAATTTCTTGAGTTTGAATCAAAACTTTAAAAACAGGGGGTATTTAAAAAGAAAAAAGTGACAGACCTTATATTTAATTTACGCTTTTGCTCTTCTCAGAAGCTTCAATAATTTAAAAATATTGTCGTTTAACAGTCCATTTTCAAATCCAGAATATTAAAGACTGTATTCCTGGCATTTATGAGGTCCTAGTTCAGCAAAGCATTTAAGCATGTATCATGTAAAGCGTGTGATTAGTTTCATTCTTCATTAGCTGTACACTTTGCAAAGCCTTACTTTTCAAAAAAACTCAATCTTTTAGTAGTATAAATATGTGTAAGTCCAATGACACTGAGTTTTTTGCTTTCCGGATGTTTTGTTTGCCCATGAAATCTGAGGTATAGATTCTATTAATTGTGTGTAGCCAAAAAGGGAACACAGATATCGTTACCTGATACAGAAAATATTGAGCAAATGTGTGGTTGTCCTATGTCTGCATATGCAGTCCAGAGGGTACATAATTTTACTTATGAAAGGGTTGTAGAAGCATATGCGCAAGCATGGTCATTTAAACAAATGCTCCATCTTTGAGTATTAAAAATAATCATGGGACTTTAAAATATATTTCTGGAAACTTTTTATGATTGGTTTCAGAACTTATCCCTCTCCCCTCTTCCTCCCCAACCCCTTTTCTCTTGGGAGAAAGCATTTGGAGAGTTGTATTCAAACAAAAAACACCAAAAAGAAAAAAAAAAAAGGAAAAAACAACAACTCAAAAAGCCAAACAACCCCCCCCAACTTTCCTCCACAAACCAAAGTTCTGCAAAAAAACCTAATGTGGTAATCAGTACATTCATCTGGGGAGAAAATAGAGCTGAGCTATTTATTTATCTTTAATTATAAGTGGTTAAGCAAGCAGAATAGACTTACAGTTCCTACTGAACTTAAAAAGACTGATTTGTGCTAGCTAAAAATTAATTAGCAAGGAATTTTTAATTCCAGCATCCTAGGCCAACAATCTATTGTTTGATAAAGATGTCCCCATGGAATAGAATGATGACATCAGATTAGAAGGAATGTGGACTTTATATTACATAAAGCTTGTACTTTGAGTACCAATGCAAAGAGCATATCTAAATTTTTTTCTGGTGTTGGAACATAAGCTTGCAGCTGACCAGATGAGGGCCCAGCATGCCAAATGAAAGAGCACAAGGTCTCTGAATGTAACTGGAAGATTCTGAGGTGGACAAGTACTAAGGGCTTTTCAATCTGAAGTAAGAAATTGCTCTCCTGGATTTGTTTGTGAACCTGAAATGACAGAATAGCTAATATCATCCATTTTGGAAAATTATATGCTGCTTCTTCCCTGTTGTCTTACTTGAAGCAGAAGGGCATGAAGCACTTGTGATAAAAGCCATATTATTTGTTTCTTATTCATCAAACTTCTTTCTCATAGTTTTGTTAGATTTTGGCATTTTTTCAGGTGTGGATAGAAAGTGGGGAAGGCTTAAAACTTTGCAGTGAAAAACAATAGTGAACAGTAGATATAAAATACTTAAGTGTTTTTTGTGAGAAATACAAATCTTTTGGCTCAAAATCTAAATCATCAATCTTAAACATTTTCCCTTCAGACAAATTTTGCAACACTAGGGAAAAAAAGAGAATTTAAAGCTGGTTTTTGTTATGAGTTCAATTTTATCTTCAGACAACAAAAAATTCTTAAGTAGACTTCCTACATTGTTTTTGCATATTTGTGTTGATTTATGAAAAGCCACGAACATTAGTAAGGAACTTTAAAGTGAACTGCTTTTTGTTCCTTTGAAAATTGTTCATTGATCTTGCTGTTCCTTATGATAATTGTACATAACCATAAAGGTCTTATAAAACTGTAAGTCCCAGTGAAGGGGAGGCAGAGCAGTAGTTTTCATTGGTGCGTAGTACCAGGAAAATATCAGTTTATTATAAAGATTATAGATAATTTGAAGAAGATTAAGATTGTATTAGTATAGAGGTAGTACTGTAAATATTATTGGCTTAGTCCATTTAAACTGGAAGCAAATGATTGCCATCATGCGAAGGTAAGAAAAAGCATACCATTGCCAGGGAAAACTTGTGTTGATTACTTTGAGTGACTAGTGGCAGGCCTGCGTAGATTAAACATGGTGGAAACTGCAAAAGGAAACTGGGATAAGTCCTGGGAACACTTCATTAATGTGTCTGTAGGGCAACATATTCATGAAGGATGTGGAAAAAATATATTCTGTTCTATATAAGAAAGTTGATTTTCATGTTAGTTATTCCCCACCTAGGATTTTACCTTCACAAATTTTTATTATTTTTCTTAGAATGTTTAGTAGTTTTGCCTGAGTTACTGCTTCATGTTATTTTTGAATGATGGTTACATTTCTACAATAGCAACAAGTATTGCCAAGGTGATTTATAAAAGAATCTCATACATTATGGAAGATAGTAAAAATACAAAGAAACATCACATAAAATTTGCTATAAGTGACAGACTCAAATGGAAGTAAGAATCTATGGAGTATGGCAGGTTTTATTTTTGCTTTAAACTTCAAAATAACTATGTGGGTTATCAGGAAGTCTCCCAGTCACAAGATTTAAACCTCAACTAAAACAGACTTTGTATTGCAAAGAACTTTCTATTTTGACTATGAAACCTGTAAGGCAATTATTTTTCTAAATGCAACAATATAACATGTCTAAATACATTTGTGATGATATTTTACATAGCCTGTTTTTGCTTTTAAATAATAACTTTCTTTTAAACAAAAGTGAATAATTTTTCAAGAGGAAAAAGAGAAATGCCTTACCTATCTCAGTTAATGTTGCATTCATAATCATGACAAGATTCAGAAATAGAGGGCTAGGATGTTGCATTGCCAGGCTTACTTAAGCTGAAATTTGCTTTTTTGTGTGTTCTTTGCATGAGATGGGGGAAAAAAAATCTGATGTTTTGATATATAATTTGCATAATTCAAGGTGTAAATAAAACCTTTGGCAAAAGAGTTGAAGGTAGTAGATATTTGGTGAACAACCTTGTCCAATTTATTTAAATAAAGATGGTTGCAAATAAACAAGGTGTGAAAAAATCCACCCTTGAAATTTTTATTTAGACTGGATGCCTATTTTATATTTTTTCCCTTGAATTTACAGAGAGGGAGTGTCAGTATGTGTTACTTCCCTGCAGCCTTATCTTTGACTTTTATCAATTAAAGTTTTGAAAATTGTTCTGTAATAGGCTCTTTATTTTGTTGTTTGTAGATTGGTTAGATTGTCTTGGTGGTTTGAGACAGAAGTTGTGCTCTTTTTTTTTTTGTGCTATGGGCATTGCTGTAAGCAGCTGTTGGTCACTGAGATTCATCCTGTGAGGGGAGTGCATCCATAGCCACGGAACAAGAAGGTGGTTCAGCCAAAATGACATGTGAAAATAGCTTGCCAGTGGTCTAAGTCCTTGTCTCGGGAAAGCTTCTTATGGCCTAACACAGACATAGGCTTCACAACACTTGTGCTAGAGTCACAAACTTGAGTATGAAAGCCATTTTTAATGGTACGGTAAGACTTTTTCACATTGATATGTAAATAGCTTTGAGGATGCCATTACTGAGTAGCCTACTTAACTACTGAAGTACACATATAATGTAGAAATTGTGCAAGAATCGCCATGTTGATTGTACAAAGGCTACCAAAGAGCTATCAGTAGCTTTACTGTATCCAAAATGGAGTGGCTTTTTTTGGCTAGAAAAATCCATTGTTGGGTCAATTTAATGAACTCTATTTTGTGATTAATTCAATTAAAGAAGAAATCAGAAAACATCAAAGGTCTTGATGTTCCTTTTAAGCATGTTCAGAAGTTGTTTTTTAAAGAAAAAAAATTTATTCTGAAGCATATCTAAACTTCATTTTTAGCAAGTTAAATTAAGGATGCAAAATGCATCTTTTAATTTCAGGTCTAATTAAATATTTTGATTAAAAGGTACTCTTCCCATTTTATTTTTTCACAGGAAAAAAAGCTGAAAAATTGCAAAGTTTATTTTGGATTTTGGTGCTTTATAGAACATGAAGACAGCTGTAACAACCAAATTTTTTCACACTGTTAGAACTGTCAGTTGTGAAAGTTCAATAGTTCTACCCCCTTCCCTATTATCTCCAAACATAGGGGGAAATGGATCTCTTTCCTTCCTACTATACCTTTGTTCCATTAACACATTGGAATATATTCACTATGAAATTCGTCTTCCAAGGATTTTTTTTTTCAGCATAATACTTGAAGCTTCATATTAATCCTTCTAGTCTGTATAAAAATATATAAAAATTTGGACTTATGGTTATAAAAGACAGAGGCTGTTGTGTTCTATTGTGGAATGTTAAGTTCTCAAAGAGTTAAAGCAGACAGGAGAATATATATTTTCTGAAATGCTGGGCATGCTAGCTCACCTTTGCATGCAGTAGATGGCTTTCCATTTTTCCTTGAAATAAAAATATTTTTCTAGGTACAGTGTTTAAATAAATCAAATGAGACTTCAAATTATGTAAAACCTGACTAATTATTTTAAATTAAATTACAACTTTCACTTCTGCCTTTCTGGCATAATTCAGTTTTAATGCTCATCTAAGCTATAATGTCTATGCTGTGTAATTGAGCTGCTTGAATAAACTGATGGTTAGTGTAATTTTTTGGTACGTGTTCAATGAAGACTTTTTTTTATTTCTAAGCGAGCTAGAAGATCGAGTTCTGTGACCTGGAGAAAGAGGAGGCAAATCAGGTGTACAGGCATGGCTCCTTACTGTTGCAATGGGATACCTAAGAAAGCTTCTCACCACCTGTTCAGAACGTTTTCTTGGATGGCTGGGTTGTGGTGGAGTGGGAAAAAGGCAGATAGTTTCTATCATAACTTCCCTGCCTTTCTGAAAGTGCTATGTTGGAAATAGTTGTGAATTAAAGGTGAGGTGAAGTATGCTACTACTTAGCATCACGACTGTTAAAAGGAAAGCATGGCAGTGGTATAATTGGCTTGTGTGAGTACTTCACTGTGGTTAGGTGTTAGTGTGGGTATGCTGTAGCTTTCCTATTCAGGGTGATTTGGAACTATGAACTTCTAGTCTAATACGCTTTTACTTGGCTAGTGCAAACTTTCCTAACGATTTTGAGTGAAAGTGAGTTTTCCAAATGAGTTGGAACTCTCTAATATTTTAGGATCTTGCTAGTGAGCCACATAACTTAGAATGGTTCTTTCAAGTAAGGTGTTTTGAAAGGGTTTACTGATGGAATCCACTGGGAGAATGAGAGGTGTATGAAGGCATACGCACAACAATCATCTAGACAACAGTAACATTTTTTCTGAAGGGGGAACCTATTTTTTTCCTCCTTGCTTTAACCTGCTTTTAAACTACTACTATTTCTAGAGAAACAATTCCCCACCCCCCCAAAAAGTATGAGTTATCAGTCTGATATAAAGGATGAATTCTGTAGTAAGTATAATATTTGAGGGAACAGCTACTGAGTAAAAAAAACAGTTAGGAACAAGGTACTGAAGCACAAGTTAATTGAAAGAACAACCACTCCCAGTTTGGACGGGGAGTGATCCAAGATTTCTGAAATGATGTCTTTTACTGATCTCCACTAAAAGATCTTCCATTTTCTTGAGGTGAAAAATGTATCTTTGGATCAGATTTCTCTTCCCTGTTTCCCTTCAACTCTCCAGAGAATATGGGCAAACTGAATTGCTCCTGTAATTCAATTAGCTTACCTTTGTGGGAAGATGATGTTGTCTGCAAGTGTATGGAATGTGAGAAAGATGTTCATCTTGGTAAAGGAAAATATTCAGTAATTTTTTTAACCATCTGCAAGAAAACAGCAGCAAAGACAGCATGCTGAGAAAGACAGGTATCTCTGGGCCTTTTGCCTTCGTTAATTCACAAAAAGTATTACATTCTTAAGAACTGGCCTGTGCTATTGCCGCTTACTCTTTATATCAGGGGCTGCTGATTGTGGACATAGTGCTGTACAGATAAGCACAAATGATTCATTACTTCATATGTTGTATGCTTCTCCACTTCAGTTTTTTTCAGAAATAGAAAATCCAGTAAGGAATGAATCCAAATGACAAGAGGGGAAAGTGGAAATTGAGGCTTAACAAACCATGAGAAGCAGCTCATAGTTTACACTGAGTTTGCAGCAGGAAGAAGATTCCACTGAATTTGTGCTAGCTAGTTAATGAGTGCTCCTCAGTCTTTAAAACAAACAGAATTATATCTGTGAGTGTAAATTCCAGATGAACTGTTTGATGAGCTTTTCCACTTTGCTTAAAGATAAAGGCTGTGGGAAAAGGTCCACTGAAACTGCATGTAGTCACAGTGCTGCCAGCACAGTTGTCTTCTCTCTCTCTTATTTCTTATTTTGTTTTCATCTAGAATAAGACAGAACACTGTTAAAGTAGTATTTAATTACTGCCAAATATTCAGCTTCAGTAATTAGTTCAGGTTCTATACATGTAGTTTACTAGTCTACCTGTTTCTGCTGAAGCTTAATGAGTTGCATAACTCAGAGGGTTGCTTTCAGGTATTATAGGCTGTATGTGTTTCAAGTGGAAGCAGTTTCTTGTCCTTCTGTAAAATTAGCTAAAGCTTTGTAAACCATTAAAAAATATGCCACAGAATATGGTAACAAAGAATAGATGCATAAGACTTAAATTCTTCTTTCAAGTTTGGTCTGTAAGCATGAGTACATCAGAATTGAACTAGCTGACTCCACTGAAGAGCTAGTGGATGCCCTACTACTTGTGTGACTCTGAAATTTGCTCTTCTGAATACCCTCAACCTATAACCTTTTGCTTTTTCTTTTCCTGCAAAGACATCAAAACCACAGAATGGGGGGGGGAATGTGTCCAATGGAAGCAAATGCATGTTAGCCCTGGCAACTTCTTGTACAGGAGGAGGAACTGTAACTGAAAGGATTTGGGGGAATGTCACAAGGGAATACCTAAGACAGGAAATGCCACCAGCACCGAAATATCTCGCTAGTTCTTTTTGTGTGGTATTAGCCAAGCTGTGCCCTTGTGATTATTCAGCTCTGCAGCAATATGTTCTCTACAACTGCTAGATTGGAGCTAGCAAAACTTCCTCAGAAGGTTTGACAGTCCTCTTCGACATGTGCATGGTGTGGCCAGTGGTCACAGTAGCACAGATCCACAGAAGGGAATGCAGGCTATTATATCGGAGAGTGTGGATGACGCCCTTAGTCATATGGTTTAGTTTTAGGTAGTCCTCCGAGGAGCAGGGAGTTGGACTCGATGATCCTATGAGTCCCTTCCAACTTGAGATATTGTATGATTCTATGGTTCTGTATACCTCCTGGATCTGGAATGTACTTTGGCATTCTTTTTAAAGTGGTATATTTCAAGAGCTGTATTAGTTATGTATGTGGAAGACCATTATTGACTACCTTAAATTCAAAATATGCTGAACACTACAGCAAAATGTTGTTCTACTCTTGTGAACTATGGTTTTCTTCCATGTGTCTGTGCCCTGTGTTCCTTGTGCCTGTCCTGCATGAGAGTGTGCTTTGTGGTATTTGAGGGTTGTGGGCATTATAGCTTTTCTGCCACTTGCTCCATCACTGTGTCAGTGCTCTGAAAAAATGTCCATATGATCTTAATATCTTGTCTGCTCCAGGATCACACAATATTTGTGTGATTATTTTTTAATTGAAATTTTTAAAAATATTAATCTTTCTATTTGCATGAAATCAACAAAATCCACAGGAGATGTTTGGTGATACTTGTCCCTTTTTGTTCCATTACTGTTACTTCTGGTAGGGTCTGTTGCAGGTAACATCTGTAGCAATTTTTAAAGCCCTTTTTAATCTAACCAAACATTTCTCCTCAAGTTTCTCAGCATACCTGTTTTTGCTGCTAATGCCATCTCACTTGTTTAAACAAGCTTAGTGATCAAAATTAATGAACCATTTTGGTATGGGTTAGAAACTAGAAATAAAAGACCAAAGAACGAGGAAGACCTTTTCTGTGCCCAGGAAATGTCTCAGCAGAGCAGATTCACAGGGAGGAAGGTTGATAAAAGTCATGATGGTTTTCCTCCATTATATAAAGCTCAAGTGAACTGTCACCCTATTCTTTTTCTCATGGTGCTTTCAGGTTTTTTGGGCACTCTCTCTTTTTGCAAAAGAGCAAAGCTGCTTTGTCTCTTTGTGCGATGTTACAAAACCTGTTAAATTGTTGCCTCTACAAACATGCTACAAGTCTGTCCTGCTTTAGCTGGTTCTTACTGCTAGTGACTTGAGAGATGCTGTTAACATAAACTGAATTCTTCTTCTCCATTGATTCGGATGTTTTAGGCACTTGGGTTTACTTCTCTGTGATTTCCTGCCCCGAATTTCTTTTGGAAACCAAAGCTCTACTGTATGTTGTCTTATTGTAGCCTTCAGTGTTTCCTTCTCTTCTATGTCTTCTAAGAAAGTAAATTGAAAAGTAGTTTTGTTTTAGAAAATGGGAAAGGATACACTAAATGACAATTCTGTAGCTAAGGTAGGTGTACTAAGTCTCAGCAGCCATCAACAGATAAAAGGAGAAGAGAAAAACCCACCCAACACTCTCAGATAATTTGAAGTATCTGCAATACTAAAAACAGTCCTGCAAAAACACTCATGTGAATAATCTTTACTGTGGCAAATAGTCCAGTTGTTCCCAGTGCTAGTGAAAGGCAGTGGTCTGGCAGCTTTGAGGAATAAAGTCTCTTTTTTTTTATTAGCCGGGCAAGTTTCCCAACACACATTGCCTGGTCAGCCTGCCGAAACCCTGATCTGAAGAGGGAGGGATAAGCTTTCTCTCAGGATAACAGGCAGTTCAGTTTCCACAGCTCACATAATTCTTGCACCTATTTGGAGGCTGCCAATTAGTAAAAAGTAAAAGGAGAGAGTTTGCAGGAAATTGCAGCTCTAATCCACCAAACTTGCATCAGATGAGGACCACCTCGCTGCCCTCTGCAAATTCCGGTGACACCATGCCAAAAGACTGTGGATCTGCCTGTGCCAGCATGTGTTACAGTAACGATGGGATGATCCCTACAGCCTCGGGGTGAGGCACTGGGCAGCAAACTGTACTGCCTCCCCCTTTTGTTTTCACTCGCTCCCCCTCCAGGTCTGCTGTCTAGGAACAGTTTCTATCAGGCTTGACATGGTTTCACTTGTCACTGGTGAAAAACATTGTAGCCTTTTGTGTCCGTACCCCAGGGCTTCCAGGCCTGCCTCAGCTGAATACAGAACAGTCAAGAACAAGCACTACTCAATGGGCAGGGTCTGCAAGTTCAGCTCTGACCTCCTCAAATTTATTTGTGCTCTGAAAATAAATGCAGAATCATTCTTAATGCTGCTCTGTTCTTCTGCAATCTCTGCCCATCCCTTTCAGATGTAGGCAACCAACAGATAATTGGAACTATTATGGTTTTTTTTCAGACACGGATAATTGGAACTTCAGGACCTCCAAATCAACTGACCCAAGACTCTACCCTTCCACTAAAAGAACTGCAAGCAGTACAAGATGTAATCCAGTTTGTGGACAAGCTCCTGGAGCAAATAGGACTCATGGTACGTTTTGCAGCTGTTTGTGAGCAGCTGCCATTTGTGACAGAAGAGTGCAATACTGGTGATGAGACTGCAGAATGTGGATTTGTCCAGGGTTTGCCTACGAACTTCATCAGGTACCAGCACCCAGCAGTGTTGAAAGCCATAGCAGCGGTCCTGGTCAGCAGAAGGTGGCATATCAGCTGCTTGCACGTGACCCATTACCATTTGGAAAAAGCTTGTACCACTTTCAGTACAAACACTGTGATTTGGTCTAGTCAGGCTATGCTTCCAGTCAGAACAGTCAAAGCAGACAGCTTTAGCACCTTCTGTGCAGGAGGCAATAGGGCTGCATGTAACATGGCCTCTGTTACACAAGAGGGATGTGTTCTTCAGCACACTCTTCGTGGCAGCTGTTACTTAATCTTAAAATCGGGCAATGGACAAGGAGTTGATGGTTACTGAGACTATGAACTGCACAAGGGTGCTGGCAGAAATCAGACCAGATCTGGAGGTTTTCTGGCACCTTGCTAGTCACCTTTTGTCCTGTGTCAAGGCATTCTTCATTGAAAGAGGGGGTATTGTCTGAAATGTTGCCTTCTCCGGCTGCATGGCTGCTAAATGGGTAGGTCTTGAGACACTTAATACAGCTGGCATCTTCTGATGCAGCTTCAGCTGAAGCAGTCATGCTTAGAAGCTCTTCCCACCGGTACTGGGGCTGGAGAATGGGAGCTCCTCGTGAGCCCGGCGACCTTGTTGGACGGGCCCCACAAACGCGTGGAGCCCTGGGGCCCAGCCCAGACGGAGGTCGGGCTGGCTTCCCGCCCGCCCTGGGCAACGGCAGCCCCTTCGCTTCCCCCGGTCCC
>NW_009627875.1:0-201 GCF_000690535.1 Cariama cristata
CACCTTGGCTTTTCCAAGCTCCCCGCTTGCGCCGGTAGCTGAAGCCAAGGCCCGTGTAGCTGGGAGAGGTGCGGTTCTTTTGGGTTTGTGCCTGCACACACCTTCGGTCTGCCCTTGGGGAGCTGTGCTGGTCAGTGCAGGTGCCCTTCAGGAGCGAGATATGGAAATAAAACCAGATCGGCTGTGTGCTGCTCCCCTCCC
>NW_009627875.1:274-5557 GCF_000690535.1 Cariama cristata
TGCAGGGCTGGAAATTGGCTTGGAAGAGGAGGGGAAAAACATATTTGTGCTCTGGTCCTGAGCGGTTCTGCTCCCAGATTGTCTACAAACAAATTGTCCCACAGAGGCTTGAATAGGAGCAGGGCTTGCCGAGCTGTAGGTCTGCACTCATAAAGGGGGGATAATCTGGGATAGACGAAGCAAGCAGAGGATGGATGGCACAAAACGAGTTGTAAAACATGTGTCTTACTCCATGGGAACAAAGGGGTTTTTTTAAAAAATGATCTGCAAGAAAGCCTGCCTGGCCTGGAATAATCAGTAGCCCAGTGGTTTGGTGCCCATTGTGGATGCAGGAGATGCTGGGCGAAGCTCTGCTCTGTGGGGGATTCGAGTCAGAATATTAACCTCACGGTTTCACCCCAAGCGTTTGGTCAAAGTGGATGTTTCTTAGTGCTGCTCCATAGGTCTGTAACGTTACAGTGCTTGTAAGAGACTGGTGATGAAAAGGGAGACAAACACGGGGTTCTACTGGCGCTAGCTGTCCTATGGTTGAGTGTGGAGATTACCGATCTGCGCTTGAGCGAATTTGTTAGGTATGGTGTGTTGTCAGGAAAATATCTGGTTTCACAGAAATTGCTGTTTTCCAATTGAAAAATCATTTTGTCAGAAAATTCCCTATCTGCTCTGATAAGAAGTACAAGTATTTGCCTAGGACCAGAGACTTTATTACCTGGCTCTGAAACTGGTTTTACATACTAGTTTGGTCTATTTTTAGCGTTCCTCTTAAACCTGGCAGTTTTGGCTGTAGCAGAGCTAGCTTAAATGTTCCCCATTCCTAGATGCTCACCCCCGATACACCCTAACATCCGCATGCTGCCTGACTTCAAGCTGTGTTGGTACAACTCTTTGTGGAGCCGTGCGGCAATCCAGATTGCTGAACCTATCTGGATTAAAAATAGCCTCTCTTACTTTATTTTCTGCTGTAGTTTGCTGATTTTTCTCCATTACACAGCCCCAGCTGTGCCAGGAGGCAAGAGAAGGAGCGTCGAGGCAAGGGCTTGTGTAGATCACTGTAGCCAACCACTGAAATGCGTGTGGGATTACAGTTTTGGTGGAACGGGCTGGTTTTATTACATGAAATGCATATGTTGGTCACTCTGGCACCTGCCAAAGTGACCAACTGATTATTCTTGGTTAGAATCGCTTTGAGACAAGAGAGTGAAATGTTTATTATTTTTGGTAAATGCTATTTTCACACAGTTTGGCTTTTTGGTTTGGGTTTTTTTTTTTTGATGGTGAGATAACTACAGACTAGTTATGATGGGGTGTTTGGAGTCAGTGAGCATGAGGATTTTAGTACTTGTCTTTGGTTTTGTTTTTATTTGAAACTATAAGTGTGTCTTGGTAATTTCCGCAGCCAAAGGGTCCATAGAGAGAATGTGGTTAGAGCTCTTTGGCCGTATCAAGCAGAACAAGAGACTGGGGGAAAGAAAGTCAACGCTGGAAGGAGAGCGTCTGTAGTGAGAGCAAAAGCAACAAACCATGCCTAAGGAAGGATATATCCCTGTTTGGGAGGTTTTCAGGCTTGCTCAAAGGCAGAAGGAGTAAGTAACCATCAGTCTGGAGGAATACAGCTGGAGGATTTCAGGCAGGGGAGCTGTGTGCCTGCTTTCTCCAGCCACAAACAAGTTGGTGTGTTTTGGTTTTTTTTCTTTTTCCAAATGAGTGAGCTCTGCCTTGGGGAGGTTGTTTTTAACACATGAACCGATGCTGTTGCTCTCACAAGGCTGCCTGTGTGTCAGGAGACCCTGAACATCGCTGCAGCAGCTGTAGTCGCCTTGATAGCACGTGGGCTTTAGATCCAGGACATCCCCAGCGTTGATTTTTCAGGGTCCTGGGAGGCAGCAGATGAACTCCAGCTCACGTGGCAGCAGGCTGATGTTTCTTAGGAGGGCTGGATGTTGCTCTGTGGGTGCTGTGCAGTTGGCTGAGTTTCAACGTGTGGGTTTCAACGTAGCGTGTGTGGGTTTCAATGTAGCGACTGTGGGTTGTGCGCAAGGGATCCTCGAAACGTAACCTAGCGAAGGCAAGCCTGTCATCAGCAGGTTTTTAGTTTGCTGTGCTCTCCCACAAGGTCAAAGCACATCAAATCTGTCTGTCTCAGGCCATCAGGCTACTGCACTAGCATGGAGAATCGCTTGGCTGGCTGGTTTTACAAAGAAGGGGTTGTCTTTAGTTGTCAAGAGTGCTAAAATACCTGTGCTGGTGCTAGGTTTGGGGAGAGTCAATGCAGACACCTGCAGCCGAGTGAATCCGCAACAGGTGGCAACCCTGCCTAAGGTGATAGAAGAGGGGAGCTGCGGCAGGATGGGGCTTTGAGGAGCATCTGCTGAGATGAAAGGCAGCAACAACTGCCTGTGCAATGAATTAAGGAGGGAAAACCTGTAATGACCGCATCCTCAATTACATGAGCAGCTGAAATTTACAGGGGGGAGGTTATAAAATCAAAGAAATGTAAGTGGGAAGGTTTCTCTGGTGTAGGACTGAGTAGATTTTTCACCAACATCAGAGTGGGGCAGCTGTGGCTTTGCCCAGCCAAGGATGGGGACGCCCACCTCTCTGCGACCTGTCCTAACGCTGCGTCATCCTCCAAGCGAAAAATTTCTTCCTCGCAAACGGTCTGAACCATCCAAAGTGCAACTTGAGGTGTTGCCCCTTGTTGTTTCCATCTGCCAGTGCCAGAAGAGAGGCTCCATCGTCTCTGTGACTCCCCATCAGGTAGCTGTGGGCTGCAGTTGGATCTCCCCAGCTTTTCTCCCCCAGACTAAACAAGTCCAGCTCCCCTGCTCTCTACGTAATTAGGTATGGTCTTGTCGGGGCTGCCTTCTCTGGGTAGGAATTTGGGGTACAGTTTGAAACAACCAGGTTTGCTGAAATGTCTTATGACACAGGGGTTTTTTCCATAATGTAGGAATGTAACCTTCCCTACCAGTGAGGAAACTAATAATGTTTTCTTCCCAACCAACTCGATGCATTCAGGTATTGCTGTGAGATTAAGTCTGTGTTGGCAGAGCTGAAGTGGAGCTGTCTGCGTAAAGGTTACCTGTCCTCTGGGCAGAGTGGTGGCTCTCCTGAGAGGGTGCCAGGAGTTCCCTGCATCGCCTGACTCCTAAAAGTGATCTAAATAAATACTGTCAGTCTCTGATATTGAGACGAAAAGCATTACAAAAGCTTCTGCAGCCTAGATATTTGCATTCCTGGGCTACCTGATCCCAGAAGTAATTTAAAATACAATCCAGCACCTGGGTTTTCCAGCTTAGCAGCAATCACCTTGTCTAGCTATGGAAGAGTGTTTTAAATGCATCAAACCAGGAGATTGCAAAAGATACCATCTCACCCCAAACAGGGGCATAACTCCTGAGTTTAAGGCCAAGGATGTTAATTTAGGAGAGTGAAACCGCATAGCCTTGCTTACTTTTTTTAGCTAATTGCAAAGGTTCGGGAGCTGTGCCATCCAAAAATTCCCCTCCTGCCCAGCAATTTGAATGTTCTGTTCTTCTGGAGGAAAATAGCTCCACAATTATGAGAGCTCTTGAACCTCCACGCGAGGCAGCGGCTCTCTTTCTGAGAGTACAAGGAAACGTCTGTTGCAGAGAGGTGGTTTGTAATGATCCGTTAGGATGATTTACTTGCAGGAGGCCTGTAGCAGTTGCAGGATAATTGACTCGATAAGTTGCTGGTCTTGCCCATGAAAGCGCTGCATAAAGAGATGCTTCCTGCCACGGTCATGCTAATGTGGCACTGCATATCCATCATCTAGTGTCAGCCTGGCTCCACGCATATCGGAGTAAGGGTAAAACCTTGTGCTGATTTAATGGGCTGTCCCACTTGAGACCAAAGATCCGTCTTGGCTGGTATCCTGACTCCAGGAGTGACCGCTTAGGGAAAAGTATGTGAACAAAGGTACAGCACTCTTTCTCCTGAAAACTCATGCCACTTGCACAGGTTTGTGGCACAGGGACTTCCTGAAGAAGAGTTGGAATCTTTGCATTTAATAGATTATTGTTTTTCACCACAGAGCTGATATTTGAACTCATCTGCAGCATCCCATGGTGAGACCTTCAAAAACCACTACTTGTTACTAGAACCCTTCCTGGCTCTGCCAGACAGCCCGTGATACAACCTGTGCCGCCTTTTCCATCCCTGGTGAGAGGCCTTTTACCCTCTCATTTCCCAACAGACTCTCTCCTCATCTCCAAATAGGTACCTCCATCAGCCCAGTTTAAGCCAGAGGTCTGGTTTTGGCTGGACCATGAGCACAAGCCTGCCCTGGTAACCCATCCCGTGCCCGACATCTGCCTCTGGTATGTGTAATATCCCAGCTGTACTGGCTCTGTTCATGTGTGGTTTAGATCAGATCTGTTACCAGATGGCAAGTTCAGCCAGCTCTGCTTGCTAGCAGCCCAACAAATACGAGGTTAGAAGAGTTGTCTGTGTCTCGGAGTGGAAAAAACGGGAAGGAAGAAGGTGAGAAAGCGAAAGAGAAAGATGCTGGGAAGCAGCAAAGCTGTAAAAGTTGCTGGTAGTGGCAGGAGCAGCAGGAACAAGGCACTTGTCTGGTGTAGGAGAGCATATTTTGAGACCAAAAGGGTTTGAGGAACCCACATTAAAACACAGGAAAATCCCGAGAGGCTCGAATCTGCCAAGGCCTGTCATTTTCTGCTTCGATGCTATGTTAACTGTGCCCTGGACCGGTTCCCCTGGGCGTAGGACACCTGCTCCATGGTGGGGAATAGCTGTGCCGCACTGCGCGGAGCAGTTTCTGGGGTCTGCCTCGGGTGATCGCCTTGTAAATACACCTAATATCAGCTAGCCATGTGAGTGGTCTGTGCTACATCTCCTTGCCCGATTACGCCTGGAGAATAAATGTAAGCTTAGTTTACCTCATGTCATTAATTGGAAATACTTTATAACTGTCAGAAGCATCTGCCGTAGTCAACATCTTGTTCCTTTGCAGGCATCTAGACGTTTGTGGGAGATGGTGATTTTTGGCTTCGTTTGGCGTAATTTAGCTCAGTTTTGGGCTTAAACTGCAAGAGGGAAGTGACTTCTGTGCTTCAGCAGCAATGAGCCAAGACTCATTGTAAAAGTTGGGCTGCGCAGGTGTAGCGGTCGTGGTCACCGCTTGTGTTGGTGACCCAATTTGCACGTGGGTCAAGATCATGACTGTGGGGTTCTCGGGACTCTGCAATACACAAGGACATGAAGGTCTACATTTCTGAGAATTTCTTTATTACAAATTAC
>NW_009627876.1:0-260 GCF_000690535.1 Cariama cristata
TGCTGAGTGCCTGTTCCCTGCGTCCCCACCGTGCCCCCGCTGTGGGCACAGGAACAGACACTGTGCCGTGCCACCGCCATCAGCGGGGCACTGCTGGGAGACCCTGCGTGCTTTTGTTTGTGAGCGAGGACAAGCGGGGAGGCTCCTATTAATTTGTCTCTGCAGCGATTCCCTGGGGCGCTGGCGATGCTGGCTAACAGTTGCCACCTCCCTCAAGCCAGCTCTGCACCTGCTCCCCCAGCCACCACTTCCTCTCACTG
>NW_009627876.1:357-629 GCF_000690535.1 Cariama cristata
TCTGTCCCCACAAGTGTGACGGCCCGGGCCAGCCTCGCCAGCCCACCGGGGTGCTGTGGGGTGAAGCATCTCCAGGGGGACCCTTCCCCTGCATCCTGCCGTGGGTGCTGGGCAGCCACGGCGATCCTGGCAGAGCCTTGCTGGGTTGGATTTCACCAGGCGTCCCTGGGCAAGGAGGTGGTTCAGCTGAAGCCCATCCTGCTGCAGCGTAATGAATGGAAACGAGGGGAATCCATAACCGTGGTGTAAAGGGGAGGCTGCAACCGGCAGGA
>NW_009627876.1:786-1174 GCF_000690535.1 Cariama cristata
TTTAACAAATATTTCTGCTCTGTGTTTGGAGAGAAGCGAGATGACATGCTTGAATCATACAAGAGTGATGAAGCCATCTATTAATTACTGCCGGGAATGTTAAACAACATCTGCCAGCTCAGTGGGCCCAGGCACAGCCCGCCCCGGCCTCCTCCAAGAGCTGGAGGAGAATTTGGCCTCCTCATTAATTTCCCATGAAATCTTGGAATAACGAAAAATCCCAGCCAGCCGATCGAGAGCCCACCTGCGCCAGGGGCCACTGGGACATGGGGGTGCTCGGTCCTCACCTCCTCGTCTTGGCTCTGCTGGGATTTATATCATGTTCCCACCTGGTTTGATCCTCCCTGATGAAGAATAGCCATAACCTGGCAAAGGTTGGGCATTTGTT
>NW_009627877.1:0-5221 GCF_000690535.1 Cariama cristata
CGCCGTGCTCACACCCTGCTGTTCAGGCTCTATAGTCGTACTGCCGTGTCGGCTTTCAGGACGCTTGAAAACGTGGCCTGAGCGATGCTGTGGAGCCCTCTGAGGCTCCCAAAATGATACCCTGGAGAAGCATGCACCCCCCTGTGCGGTCCTGTGGTGGTGCCCCAGCGTGATGCTTGCTGGTGTGGCTGGAGCGAGCGTGGTCAGCTCACCTCCCTGAGGGGAGAAATCCCACAGAAGTGAAATACTTTTAAATTTCCCTTCCTCTTGGCTGGAGGAGGGATGGAGACATTCCATTTCTTACCTTGAGGCCTTCAGTTGTGTGAGGAAGAAGCACCTTTTGGCCACCGCTGCAAGCGTGTGTGCAGGGGGAGGGAAGAGGGGCAGGGTTGTGAGGATCCTGTGAAATGGGGTCACCTTGGGCCCCAGACAGCCCTAAGGGAGCCTGGTGTTGAAATGTTTTTCTTGGCACTGTCTCATGTTGTGTGCAACCTCTAGGGAAGACCAAGGCCTGGTAAGCCCAAGATAACAGCTCTCTGCTGCACTGCTGCTCCGTAGGCACCACAAGAGGTGATGTCCATTTGGAGTCTGTCTAAGGCCGAGGCAATCCACAGCCCTTTCTCACCCTCTTTCGCAGGCCATAACAAAGACGTAGTGGGACCATGCCCTCAGGCCAGCGATGGGAAGGTGTCTAGAGCAGCTGACAGGTGGTTCTCAATACCCACCGCAGTCTGGAGCAGTCCTTGGTAGTCTCGAGTCAGGCACAACAGTAAAATTGCTCATGTGCCTGCCTGAACGCTGATTTTGCCCTTCTTTGAGATCCTTTCTAGGCTGAGGTGGGCTGTTTCAGAAGGGACACTTTCCAGCTGGAGCAGGAGGGAAGACACAAGAATCATTCCCACCACTTTCTTAACATTTAAGTCCACAGAAGAGCCCTTCAGGTATGTGAGTGGCATATCTTGAAGTGAGTGATGGCCGGCAGACAGGCTGCGGCAGCCGGGGCCTTGGGGGAGAGCACATTTCCTTGTGTGAATCGAGGCTGAAGGGGCTCCAACACAAGACAAGCAGTTTCAGTCGTGTAGCAGTGCAATTGCAGTGAGGGTGGGAGTGTAACTAGTCTTGACTTAATATAGCATATATATTAGATTCAGATGCACTTCAGAAATAATTGCCAGTTAATTAACCTCATTCTATGGAATGATGGTTTTTGCTGCAGGGGATCCTGCCAGAGGATTCCAGCTCCCTTTCCTGTAAACCCTTTGTCTATTGTTTTGTTACATCACTTTCTTCCAAATATACAAAGATTACAGATCCTTCGCCTTCACGCAAGGCTCACAAGTGTTCAGCCATTCAAGCAGAGTTAGGTACACAGGCAGAATTACTTTTTTGAAGGTTATATTGGCCAAAGATAGAAGAAAATGTTACATTTAGAAACTTGGTCTACACACAAGTTTCCGCATGTTTAGCTTTCTGTATAAGCTTGGTCTCACTGATGTCATTTGGGGTATTCCTGGGGGTAAAGCTGTGAGTGGGTACAAATAATTATAGGCATGGGTCTCAAGTCTGCATTAAAATTAAAAGTGGGATAGACAGATTTAGTACTGATAAAGATTGGTTTTCTTACGAGTACTGAGAATTCCTGGTGCTGCAGAAGTAGGTGTAGAACAACATTGTCCGTGTCATTAAAAAGCAACAGGCGAGTTTCTCTGCTTTAAAACACTGGGACACTGCTTCAGCATTGCGGCAGAAGCTTATGCTTATTTAATGACATTCAAGGTTGCAGTCACGCACCTTGATGAGCACAGACAGACCCTGTCCTTGCTCAGAGCGCCACTGAAATCAGCAAAGCTTCGGGTGTGCTCAGAGACTGCCAGCCTGTATCGCATTGCAGGACTGGGAATTCAGGAGTCATTTCTGTCTTCTTATATCCCTAAGTGAGTCCTTTTGAGATGAACAAAAGTGGAGTCTGTGTGTAGGTGCGATAGGGCAGAATGTGATCTCGACGAGAGAGCAAAACAACTTTCCTAAGGATATGAGAGAGAAAAGCTGCCAGTTTCCTTGTTTGTACAATGACTAGTCACCTCTTGCAGTTAAAAATGTGCCCTGTTCCTAATTTAAATGTCAGGCTTCAGCTCATAGTCACTAATCTTTGTCATTCTGGTTTATTTTTTTCCTGCCCATTTGGGCTGGAACACAGACCTGGTGCAAAACATTTCTTGGTGAAAATACTTGTGCCAGACTCTGTCTGGATATTCCTGTGGTTCTGTCACTGAGCTTCTGCTGAGTGAGGCAGTTAACTACTTAGCCTGCAAAAAGGAATGGTAAAATTTACCAAACAAGGCTAATTGCAGTGCTAAATGCATATTTGTCCAGCATTTCGCAGTCCTCCAAAGAAAAGTGCTACTGAAGCTGGCGTGCTGCCTCGCGAATATCTGCTCTCAGAGACCAACAGCTTTATGCAGCACTTGCAAGACAGAACACTGCACCAACAGAGTTTTTGTTGGTTGTATTGATCAAGCTTATTTTATCCTTTGGTTTATGTATGCTTCTTACCTTCTGTAAATCCTCTCAGAAATTAGCGCGCTGTATTCTCATGTCCCCAAGAATGCAGGATATCGGTCAGTGAACCACATCATCCATGCACCAATAAATGAATTGCATGATTCGATGACTACCAGATCCGCAGCTCCGTCTCTCATGGTAAACTCCCACGTTTCTCATTCCTCCCTCTCTCTCCCTCCCTCTCTCTTTTTATAATTATTGTTTCCCATTGCTTCTCTGTCCCCAGTGTTAGGAATTATACACATGGTATTTCTGGTGCCAAGCTGTACTGCTGCCTTTCTGGTTTTGCTGATGTTTTCTCTGTAGAAAAGGAAGAAGCATGGTCACTGCTGGGCTGCTGGATAAAAGACGAATGACGTGATTGAACAACGTGCCATGGGGAGCAGGGAGCACAGGGCAGCTCCAGCGCAGTGCTCTTGTACACACTCAGAAACCATACACAACGGGAAGGAAATACAGGATCGCCGGCAGAAGCCAGCACATCGTTTAGTTTCTCTCTACTGATCATGTGTGAGATACGTTTAGGAAGATTTTTTTCTGCCTTCTTTTGATGATAATGGAGGCTGGGGCTGGAAAGGAAAGTCATGATTTTTGGGAAGGCTTGCAGGAGGCGATATGGGAAAAAAAAGGGTCTGTCTGACGGGGCCAGCTTGCCACGCTTCCTCTGCTCCTACGGCAGACGATTACAGCAAGGGATGGTGGAGGGGGTGGCATTGCAAGCCCTCAGGCAGCTCCACCCCGAGGTCTCCCCTCTATCAACTTCACCCTGATGCTTCCCACTGGCACAGATGCCCTGATGCTCCTTGCTCCTCTGCAGGCCACTATTTCCAAGCAGGCTGGAAGGGCAAAGAAATAGAGATGGAGCAAGAAAGAACAAGCATT
The DNA here is from genome assembly GCF_000690535.1 of Cariama cristata. NCBI lineage: Eukaryota > Metazoa > Chordata > Aves > Cariamiformes > Cariamidae > Cariama > Cariama cristata. The sequence goes on from NW_009627877.1 coordinate 3,445, forward strand.
AGGGAAGGAGAGCTGGAAATAGCAGCTCCAGAGAGTTGGAGAGCCAACGTGGAGAGCTACTGCCAGGGGAAGGGGGAACGGTGAGGGAGTGCTGATCCCTCTGAGAGTAAGCCAAATATTGCTGCAAAACAGAGTTTGTACAGAGCTTTAGGCCAGCTGAATTTTTGAGGGAGGGAAATGGGTTTGTTTCAGTTGTGCCAAAGCGTATGATTTTATTGAATTCCTTGATACACTAAACAAAGTCCCATCTCCTCGAGTCCTGGGATTATGTGAACTTTTTTTAAAAAAACAACTTTATGATAGAATTATGTTTCTGGATGTCATGGCTGCAGGGAGAAGCTTCAAAACATGACTCATAAGAACCTGAAATACCAGAAAGCAAAATTAAAGACATTTCAAATGATGAGAAGACACAAACAAACTAGTAACACTGGAGTCTTATTCATCTTAAATGCTTGGTTTTGGCAACATCTTGTCTCACCAGTTTTTAACTCCACCTGTTGCCAACAGAGACATTTCCCTTTCTGCAGGCATGATATCTCTACAACACTTCCACCCCAAAAGCTGGGACTGTAGGAAGGGTCTTTGTCCAAACAGAGATTAATCAAGAACCAGATGGGTCTATCAACACTTTTGCATATAATCTGATGAGAAGCTACAGCGTGTTTGTGCTCCGTTGTGTCCCCAAGAGGGGAAGCAGTTTGGAGGACTGGATAGAGCTTGTTCGCCATCACGTACCTCTGCTTACCGTCCTCAAACCGCACAAGGGTTGGGAAATGTGATACTCGGGTGACAGGCTCGTTAAAAGGGAACGAGAAGGAAACTTTAGCTAAGCATCAGCATGGGATGGGATTTTGAATTTTATTTTTATTGCAGAGCCCATTGAAATGAAATCCTTTTTAATGGTGGGCTATCAATTACGGACCCCCACTGTTGGCGGTGCCCTGAGAGCTCTTGTTTCGCACTATTTGATTATGTTTTGAACATGCGTACTATGCTAGATACCCGAGCGATGGTCACAGACAGATGAACAGAGGTAAAGACACATCAAAGGAATAAACAGATCTGCTTCCCTGGGTGTGGAAATACAGATGTTTATTTTCATATAGGTTTGTATACTATATTCCTGTATGTCCCCCATCCACACCCCCTATAGCCATATCCCTTTCACAGTGGGAGTCCACTTCTAAGGTGGCACCTCAAGCTCCTTCTCTTGTTTTCCTACCGATGAGGTAGGATGGTGTGTGAGATTTGAAACTTAGGCCAAGCAAAACAAGCAACCATTAGCTCCCCCTGAAATGTGTATCTCACTAAGGGCAGTTCTTTAGGTCTCTTCCCTCCATTCATGTCACTGATTGTCACTAAATTTGCCAGCCGGCCACGCAGGAGCACAGGAGCCGTGCTCTCGTAGCAAACCGAGCTAAAAAAGCCATCCCTCTCCAAAGAAGAAAATCCAGACCATTTTTTTTCCATAGAGTTTGGTTATTTTGAACATCATAACTTTATTGAGACACCAGTAGTTACCACCTTCACTTTGTTAACCACAAATATATAGGACATTGTAAACACAGGTGCCGAGGTGGCGGGGTTCGCTGTCGTCGGATTTTGGAACGGACGGGGGCGAGGGGCGGAGGGAGAGGAGGGGTGAAGGGACACTCGGGCTTAGACAAGACCACTCAGGGGATCCTGTATGCGGCAGGCCATCCATGAGTCATCGTATATACGTATATATGTATAGCTTTATATTATACATCTTTTTAAATATATATATATAATA
>NW_009627878.1:0-22439 GCF_000690535.1 Cariama cristata
GGGGAACATGGGGGTCTGGGGAGGGATTTCCACACCGATAGGACACGCAAGAGCCTGGAGCCTCTGGCTTCGGAGGTCGCAGGCCTGGAGGAGGGCTGGGAGCTGAGGGAGGAGATGGGTAGCTGTGCCATACGTGTACGGGACAGAGCTGCTTCATCCCTGCAGAGCCGGCTGGCAGAGCCCGGTGCCCGCGCTGCTCATGGGCATCAACGTCTCCTCATGCAGCTGCTGTCACGTTAACACATAGCGGATCCCATAAGGATTTTTGTTGTGCTGAATACCTCATACGTCCTGCCCTGATGTGCTTAGAGGTGGCAGGGAAAGGTGGGTGCTTGGGATAACCCCTAATAAGTGTGACAGAAACCCAGAGCACAGATGCTCAAGTCCACTCAGGTTCCGTGTCTCCAGCACCACGCCTGCCCCCTGACATGGAGCTCTGGCTAAAGCTGTTTCTGTTCCCAGGTGGGAGCAGTGGGAAAGGAGATGTTCCTCGTGTCTGCGCTGGAAGCAGGATGAATCTCATGTCTATGGCGACAGATCCTGAGTTGAAATGGATAACCCTGTGGGTCCGCATCAGGTGGGCAGCCGTGCTCATGCTCCTCCTGGGCTCGCTTGTGATGCTGCTGCTCCCGCTGGCTGCTGTGGAAGATCAGTGCCACGCAGTGCTCAAAGGACTCTCCTTCCTGAAAAGTAAACTGGGCACAGGCTCCTCAGGAGTCACCAGATACACAGGACAAACAACCGGACTGAGCGTGACCTCCAATGGGCTGGAGCTGCTGGTGCTCAAAGGCAAAGCCTCCCCAGGTAAGGGTCTTCCCCGGGTGGGTGCAGGGGTAACAGCTGAGTTGCTGTATAATAACAACCCGGATCTGGAGATCCGCACCCCCTACCTGATGATCTCCTGTACCCCGTAATGGTAACGAACTCTCACTGCCTGACTGCCAATTAATGTCAGCTGTAAATGACCCAGAGGTCAGAGGTGCCATCACCAGCCTGGCTGTCAGCAGCAGCCCGACTGCATTCCATCGCCCTGCCCGGCAGAAGGGCCATGCGCTGGCCTTCTCTCAGCGCTGCTTTGTCTCTCAGAAGTTTTTTTCCTCATGCTTTCAGTACTAGTAAGTTCTGTTAAGGTAACTGAATACAGAGTGGTGTTTTAATCCACAGTAACCTGGGATACACGGCATAAATCCTGAAATTCTGGCCATCACAGAACAGCCTTTCTGGCAATGACAGGCTGCTGTCATTGCCTTTATTGGCCAGAACATTGATTTGGAAAACATTCAAAGGAGTCATTACAATTCCAGCACTGTATCTTTGTTTGCATTAAAGCTATTATTGCTGGGAAAATGATACGGATAGAAGTGCTGTTAGCAGCTGTGGGCTGTGCCTCTAACAAGAGAACTGGCATTATTGCCAAGAGAACGTATGTAAGACTCTGGGTCCTCCCACACAAAGCAGCCTGGTGGCTAAAGCAAGTTTTGCCGGGATGGCTGCACGCCTGTGGCCAGCTTGAGCCATGCTGCTCGCAGATCCTGCCTCGCTACGCTGCCTGCCAGGAACAGCTCTGCTGCTGTGTACTTGGCCTGTAAACGTGGCATAAGCCTCTGCATGTGTAGCCCGGCAAAGGCTGGAATCCAAGTTCTTTGTTACAGTTCTTACAGACTGGCTTTATTTCATTTTTATGTGATGGTCTTCAAAGGTTTTCAGTACAACTCACTACCCTGTTATCTAACTGTTGGTGTTGCATTTCAGAAGTGAAGTTAGAAGCCAAAGCGGCTCTGAATCAAGCCCTCGAAATGAAGCGCCAAGGAAAGCGGGAGAAAGCCCACAAACTCTTCGTGTATGCCCTCAAAATCGACCCTGATTATGTGGATGCCCTAAATGAATTTGGTATCTTTTCTGAAGAGGAAAAAGACATTCTTCAAGCCGACTATTTGTACTCCAAAGCACTAACCATTTCTCCCTGCAACGAGAAGGCTTTGATCAATCGGGACCGGACGCTACCTTTAGTTGAAGAGATAGATCAGAGGTATTTTAGCATTATTGACAGCAAGGTTAAAAAAGTGATGGCAATCCCCAAAGGCAACTCTGCCCTGCGCCGAGTGATGGAGGAGTCCTATTACCACCACATCTACCACACAGTTGCTATTGAAGGAAACACTCTGACGCTGTCAGAAATACGACACATCATTGAGACCAGATACGCCGTTCCTGGAAAAAGCTTAGTGGAGCAGAACGAGGTGATTGGCATGCACGCAGCTTTGAAATATGTCAATACCACGCTGGTATCGCGGATAGGCTCCGTAACCATCAGTGATATCTTGGAGATACACCGGAGAGTGCTGGGCTATGCCGACCCAGTGGAGGCAGGGCGGTTCAGGACTACTCAGGTGTTTGTAGGACATCACATACCACCGCATCCCCAAGATGTTGAGAAACAGATGCAGGAGTTTGTGCAGTGGATTAACTCAGAAGATGCCATGAGCTTGCACCCTGTGGAATTTGCTGCATTAGCTCACTACAAGTTGGTTTACATCCATCCATTTGTAGATGGCAACGGAAGGACCTCGCGCCTGCTGATGAACCTCATCCTAATGCAGGCAGGCTACCCGCCCATCACAATCCGCAAGGAGCAACGGGCCGAGTATTATCACGTCTTAGAAGTAGCCAATGAGGGCGACGTGAGGCCTTTCATACGCTTCATTGCCAAGTGTACTGAGACAACTCTGGACATGTTGCTCATTGCCACCACAGAATACTCGGTGGGCTTACCTGAAGCAGATGGCAGCGCTGCTGGATGCAAACAAACAATCCCCGTCAAGACTTGAGGGTTGTGGACTTTTGGGAGCCAATGAACACGTGGGAGAACAGAACACCCAAGCCACTCAGTATTCCTGCCGGGAAATAACTCGACAGGACGTGTCACTCTTTAGCATTTCATTTATTTAAAGTGTCTTACATTTGCTTAAATTAATATAATTTATTTATGTACATTATGCTAAGCTGAAATGTGAACTGTTGATGTTGACTGTGCACTATAACTTGCTTGTGCTACTGGAAGGAGGTGGGGAGAGGTGTCGGGGGGCTCAACAAGCTGAAGGAGAATTTAGTATCTCCTTAAAATTAAGCTTCGAGAAGCTACTTCAATCACAGCTCTTCACCTAGTCAGTCAACTGCATTGTCTTACCTTGTCAAGGAACTGCTAGGTAAGACAAAGTCTTAACCGAGTTGTTACTTTTTTGTTACCTCTTCCCTGCTGTTCAAAAAGAACCAAAACCCACCCCCAAAATGCAACCGTTGCAGCAACAGCACTCTCCCAGCCGTGTTAATCAGACTCTCTCCTGTCAGTCATACAGGTTTGACAGGTACCAATCAGGAGGGAGGCTAAACTCCAGTTCAGCAAAGGCATCTCTCCCCTCCCATTTCTCTTTTCAGTAGCACTTTGCACGTTTACTTTCAGTTGCCTTTCCTAGGGTGAGTTTTGTACAACAAGCAGGAAGTATTTGGTTTAAGATTACAGATGATGTGACCGGAACAAAAGAAGAAACGCTCTCTGACTTATTTCACTGAACTGTGAGGTGCTTTTGCCAGACTTCAGACAGAAGGACTAGAGTGCTCCGAGGCCTTGCCTCGGACCCCACCTCATCCAGCAGGATCCCTGGGAAACTGCAACTGTCCTTACATATTTCAGTTCAGGGTTTGACAAGAGCTTGCTTCCGCAAAGCTGGGGGCAGAAAAGGTTATTACACATAACCATGAGAAAACCTTTATCAGTTGTGCCAATCTGGTAGGAATGTGTATAGCAAGTCTGCCCAAAACTTAAGTTTCTTCAATCTATGCAAGAGAACTTTTCACAATTAATTACTAGGTCACATCATTACCATGATAAATGCATCAAGAATCACGTGAGGCCTCTTTATGCTGCAGTGGCAGTTAGTGTGGTACCTGGAAGCTGCTATGCAATTCAAAGCAGCATACTTTATCTTTGCTTTTAAGGTAAAAGCACTTGCAGCTTAACATAGAAGACCAGCTCCTTACCTCCCTGCCTGCCAGTTGAGTAACAGCACAGTTGATCCCAACACCTCTCAGTTCAGAAAACTTCCATTCAATCCAGTTCAGAGCGCTGTTAAGCTTAAACTCTTTGCAAAACAGCATAAGCTGTTAGAGTGTCCCAGGCCAGCGTTAAATTTCTTCCCTTCCCTCTCTTACCTGCAAGGTAGTTAGGACACATTCTATACAAACAGACAATAGGACAAGACTGGGAGTTACCTAAATACTACAGCACCACTCCGTGCTTATGTACCGATTACTGCTGACAGGGAAAGAAAACAGTAAGTGAGGAAGGTTGTTCTGTCCTTACAACGTGTGCTTATTTTTGTAGCACAAGGTGAGTATAAATAAAATCTGCACTTTAGAGCTCTGGGGGAAAAAATGTTATTTTAGTAACAGATTAATAAACTATTTTAATATTAAAGTCTTTGTTTGGAATAGGCTGTTCTCAAAACACATTACTGCTGCAGTGAACTAAGAAGCGGTCACAGCTCAGTTTGTGGAGTAGCAAGTTACACGGTACGCATCCTGGCTCCCTCAGCTCTGTACAACTGTACTGCAGGAGGGCTCTGAAGCGGCATGTCCAACACCAGGGAACTTCATTTATCACTAGTGGTGTGTACATGCCTGCGTGCCATTATTAAAGAGCTATTAGAACATTTCTAAGCTGATTATGAGATACAATCCCATGGTATCACCAGTACAATACTGTCTGGCTAGCCCAAGCCTCTGGCACAGAAGCAGCTGCACACCATACTGTGAACAAGCACCGACAGAACCTGGTCCCTTGCTGTATCACAACTGCTGCCATTACATGGTTCAAAGTTACGAAGCAGACTCATCACTTCAAAGTAAAGCCAAGTCAAACCAGCACAGAACGTAAGCACTGAAAATAGGGTTTATTTGCAGCAGTGCTTGTGTCGTACAAGTGAACTTGGTACTGGGGTGCCCCCCCCCTTCAACCCCTGCCTGTGTTGGCTTCCAGAGTCAGCAGCAGTGTGAGTTGACAAGCAGTAATATTTCTATTCCAGATCACGTACCATATTATTTTAAAAAATCTGAGGTGATTACTGAAGTGGTTCCAGGATATTCATACTAGATGGAATGAGCTACTTAAAGGTGTTTAAGTGACACTGTGTATCTCGGTGCACCTGGAAAGTGCAGTACATCAGTATTACCCAGCTGCCATAGGATAAGTGCAATTCCAACACCCACATTTAAACAAAAGCAACAGTATTTATAGAAAACCTTTGAGAATTTGAGTTTAATAAACCAAGAAACATCAGCTTGCACTTCACATTTGTACAAAACCATACAGAAACCACCTGCAAAAAGACGTAAGAGCTAGCTAGCAAAAACAACCAAAAAAATGGTCCTCTGCAACAGCATGTACAGCTTTTATGGGAAACAAAAATTACCAGATCTAAGTATTATCTCATGACATTTAAAAATAATAATTTGAATGTCTTTTACAAACGCACAATATAAAAAACGTGTCAACTTGAACAGAACATTAACTGAATACATATATATGTATATTTGTGTATATACATATACACACATATGTATAGAAACTCTCCCAATACTAAAATAGGCCATTGTGGTGAAGTTACTAGCATCTGCCATTTAACTCTGAATGGAAGGAGATGAATGTCCCTGCGTGTCTGTGTGTGTTTGGGTGTAAAATGGGTTTGTTGTCAGAGAGAATGACTGCAATCACAATCTGAACTGACCAGTGGAGCTTGACAAGGTTATCGCTAGGCTTTCACGTTGCATCTCATTCATTAATGAAAGAGAAATATTTGTAAAGTATTCTTAAAACTTGATGTGGCATCCAACCTGTACAGGAAGTACTTCCCGCCTCGTTACCCTCAATATGAGGAATCATATAACGCCATTTTACCAGAACATAATATGACTCTTTGCTCTTAGAAACAGAGGAAAAAAACCTGGATTTGTACCATCCTACACTGATCTCGATGAATGCAGTAGTCCAGAACGGTATTTACACATGATTGTGACTGGCGTTCTCTCCTTGCTAGCATAAGGACACAACATGGCTTCCATAAAGGCATTTCACATTTTACCAGACCTGCTGATTGCAGACTTTTTGCTCACTTTTTCAGTAGCATCTTGGCAAAATCAGCATTGGACATCTTTTTAGGCTCCTCGGGGGGTTCGGATGAAGTTGCTGGTGAGTTCTGGACCATCCCATTCTCAGCCTTAGCCACAGGATTACTCTGGCGCTGTAATGCACGAGGCATCATTGAAAGCTGCGTCCTTCCTTTCCCTCGCCTGGAGAACAAAAAGTGACATTTAAAGATATCCCACTGCTCTTTGAACATACTGTTTTAGCTTGGGGAAACAAAAAGGACTTTGTTCGCTACGAGGAACGCTCATTTAAATGTTATTCCTGTCATCCGTTTCAGAAATTAGTGCAAAGCTTTCAATAGGTGCTCTTTGAAACAGTATACCTAAGTCCTGGCAGAAAACAACTGCCCAACAGTCCCCAGAAACTGAAGCTCAATGTTTATCTACAGAGCACGTACAATACAACGCCAACGCAATGCTAAGCAGCAGGAGCACTCAAAGATGAAAGAGCAACCTTAATGCTCACTGTGAACAATGGCTAATTCCCCAGGAGAGGACAGGGAAGTTACTAGTGCTCAGGCGCTAACATCAGATCCAACAGGGCATCCAGGGCCACATACTCTCAGTCACTACAGACCTGTTTCTGTTGGTAACATCAAGAAGAAAAATCTGCTTTTCCTCAGCAATCCAGCAACCCAAATCTTTATGGTTCGGCACCTTAGAAACATTCTCTCATATTCCAGAGAAGATTCCTACATTGTAGCATATAAAGAAACCCAGTGCTTTCTTTTTAAGCATTGCCAAGCAGTCTCCCTCACCGATACTTACGCTCCATAAACCTGTCGTGGTACTGCAAACTGCGAGGCTCTGCCTGCCTCAGGCTTGTCTGGCAGCTTTCGGAGAGGTGGGTTACTGATCGCCACCTTGATGACGTGTTCCTTAACTGTCAGGCCATCCATCTTCAGCACAGCCTGTGAGGCCTGAGCTTCATTTTCATATTCTACATAGGCCAGGCCCTAAATAAGGAAAACAAGTAACCTACATTAGTTTTAGTGCTTCTTTCTCTGCATGACAGCTTTTGTGAATAATTTGGCCAACTGCTAAGAAAATCAGTACAGAAAGCAGACCTAAACATGGCTCAGAGTCCCAGTATTCTTTAGCTAAAATAATTCTTATCTACCTGCATTGTTTGACTCTTATTCCTGATGCCCTAATTTGTGGAAGAGGTATTAAAAAAAAAAAAAAAAGAAAACCAAGATCCCATTAAAGCAAATATCATGAAGTACTGCCTCACTGGCAAGTCTTCACTTCTAAATGTATATTATACATATATCCAGGCTGAATCTAGTATTGGACAGATTTGGATTCACAGTGGGAGAAAAGATAAATCAATCTACAGAGCTAGAATAGAAAGAGCCACACAAACTCTCCTGCAATACTTCACTAGGCTACAACTCATACCTAAGGAATCCACTCTGCCAACACAGGGCCATTGTGGCCACCTTGGTTTCAAAAGCAGTAAAACCCATCTTAAGCAGGGTTTTTTTTAACAGGACCGACTGGCACCATCTCTCAAGAGACCGGTATTGCTGCCTGGAGAACAGCAACTGGTGACAAAAAGTGTTCTTTGCAGGAAATGGACCTGCATTGACTTCCCGCAGTACCAGCTGCTAAGCACACCAGTAACCAGCTGCTAACTGCTGCTCCTTCAGTAACGGGATCTTGTTTCCAGCAAATGGACAAAAGGACGCCCCCCAGCATCTGCTACGGCTGGCACCTACAGCGAGTACACTAGCTGGGAGGCATCACCTCTCACTTCTGTTATTGTTATTCTTTTAAATGACATTCAAATCCTTAAGCTGTATTCTTGGATTATTCAGTTTCACAGGAAATACATCAGATTTTATATAACATTCAAAGTACATTTATTTGTGGTTTAGACAGAATCCCAGCTCAAACTAAGCTCAGAACGTGGACTGCAAGACTTAGGGTACACACGAGAGTGCTCATAATAAGGTATGCGTGCAACAAGAACTGTACTTGGGTTTCTAGCCGGGAGCTAGAAAATACATTTTAAAAATACATGCACATCATCACCAGGATGGCACCTGTTAGAAGTGCCCAACACACAGGCATGGCTGAGGTGTCAGGTAGAATTCTGGCAGAGCACCAGCTGGTTTAGAGTCTCTCTCTCTAACAAGGAGTCATTTATTCCAGGATGGAAATAAGGAGCCCTGTCAGAGAGAGGTGGCTTATTTCTCACTGGCAAATCTATTATTGCGGCAGGTGTTACGAACAATAGCCTTAAGAAACTGAAGAAAGGGAAGAGGGGAATCTGTTATACCAGGTGAACTCTATCTGGTCAGTTACTTTAAAAACAAGTATTCTTTGCACACTTACTAATGCCTATTTTTACTATACCGAAAGTGCTGTAAATGTCTTCCCCTCCATCCCATTTATATCACACATTCTTGTACAATTTAAGAAATATTTTGGAAGAATTCCTCTTCCCCTCCTACTTCTTATTTGTTGGCACAAAGGCACACTGGGCTGTATAAATCCAAGCATTTCTACAAAAGTTTTAACCCGAAACCAGGCTGGCAACTTTTGAAATATAAAACCTACTTTCGGTATCCAAACTTCAGGAAGAGCTTTTTTTTGAAGGATTTCTTGAAATTAAGAGTGCATTAAGGACACTTACCTTGGGTTTTCCAGCTCGGTTGGTGACCAGCCGAATGTCTTTCACATTCCCATGTGCTTTACATACATCTTCCAGCTCTTCCTTAGTGCAGGAAAATGGCAAACCAGATATAAACAGTTTATGTTTCTCCAGCGTAGTGCTGTATCTGAACACCTGAAGAAACAGAAAGGCTGTTAGTTTGCAGACCAGTCAGAGACTCAAAGGATTTCAATCTATTACACCCCAAAAAGGTTATCAGAGTACTTCATATTTATGTGATCCAAAACTACATGAAAGCCATAAGTAGGATCTTGAAAGATATTTGCATATAAACACAGGCATACACTAAGGACTTGCGAGTAAATGCTTCTAAACATCTATGTCTCCTTCACAACGAGGACAGCCATCGATCATGTCTTCTTGCTCAGTTGTCACTATCTGAACATTAAGTTCTTCTGTGCAATAACTCCATAATGCAGAAAACCACTGATTATACAACAGATCTCTAGTACAGACCATTAACAAGAACGAGTGGGTTCTGTAATAAACCCCGACAGCTCTATAGACTCAACCAAAAAAACGTACTTCACAGACTGAGATACTCAAGTAAGAATCTGGGTACACCACATCATTAGCAGATGCCTGCAAATCTTCAGTAATGTCAATCCTGGTTTATGGCAAAGTAACATAAGATGCAAGAGCTCCCAGAAAACAGTTTAACTGCTGAGACATAACATTACCATTCTAAACTGGCACAATATGAATTCACTAAATGCAAGCACTCTGGAAGCACCATAATCTGCTAGCTCTCTCCTATGTAGTCCCACTGTTCAACCTATTACTTGAAAGAACAAAAGTTTACCTTAAAGTCTGGATTCTTGTTCTTGTCAACACATGGAGAAACAAACATTGGTCTTCCCTCCACAACTTTACGATCCAAGCCAAGAGCTTGGAGAGCAGATTTTTCTTCCTTGAATTCTACATAGCAGTAGCCTCGGAAAGTCCCTTTGTTGCTGAATACTGGACGGATTTCTGCTACCTCCCCACAGCTCTCAAAGAGCTCTTTCAGTTTCACCTCAGGATCTGCCATGTTGTAGGAAAGGTTGCTAACAAAGACAGTAACATTATCTTTACTGCTGTCGTGTAAAACTTTGGGGACGTCTTTTCGACTGGTAGATGCCTTTTCCTTCTGGTTCACTGGGCGATCTGGCTTTTCAGGTCCACTTCTTCCAAACAGTCCAGTTTCTACCTCCATGTCTTCTTCAAAAAGTACACCATCACCATCTCCTTTGTGTCTCTTGCTGGGCTGCTCTGCTGATCAATGAAATTGAAAGCCTTACTAGAAAAAAATTTCACCATTTCAGTCACCACTGAAACTAAACTGTCCTCCATTACCACTATGGAGTTTGGAAATGGCATGTGAAAACAAACACACAATGACAGGTCTTAAAGACACAAAATAAAAACCTCCCTCAAGTTTTTAATAATGAGTTACGACAGATTATTTGACCAAGACAGCAAGGCTTTAAACAGAAGCAATAGGAATATTTGTTCCTTTTTTCTGTCAGTTACAGCTACTGATTCATGTTCTTTCTTTGCCTAATGGTTTGGGTTTTTTTTAAATAAAGAAACAAAGGTCTAAAAGCTCCCAAAACGCCCAGGGCCAGCAATCTATTAAAATCTTCTGTTACCACGTTCCAAGAGACTGCTACAATACTGAATAACACAATTTAGACACATGCCTCAGCATCATTTGGTGAGTCAGGAAATGAATTTTTAAAAAACAAACAAATCACAATATTCCTCCAAAATAAGAAAAACCTAAAAAACACCCTCTAGAAGTTCTTATAAACATACATTTCTGTTGACCACAAACCATTTAGCCTTGCTTTCATTTCATTACCACGATGAAGACCTCCTAGGAGAATGAGACCTTGAAAAGACAGCAGCTCTGAAGACACCAGTGGTGGCACTTCCTCATCTGCCTCTAACTGAAGGGCGGCAATTGATAACCCTATTGCCAGAGGTCTGAAGTTTTAAATTCTTTTTTTTTTTTTATTTTTTTTTTTTACCTTCTTCATCTTGTCCCCATTCACCCTCATCATCATCATCTGCTTTGCGCTTGTCTCCAATCCTATTCTTTTTAGCCTTTTTGGAAGCTTTCTTTTCTGCCCGAGCCTGCTTTCGTTGTTCAGCCTTCTCCTCCTCCTGCTTTGCCAGAGCAGCTTCTTTCTCAGCAGCCTACAAATATGGAAGATGGGGTTTTCTAGTGACTGCAGATTGCAGAGCATTTTCTAAAGCACTGACCTAGAGGGTTTTCTCCTAAGCTCCATTAAACACGAGATCATCATTTAAAGCACATCTCAATCTTTTGCTCTTATAGCTTTCCTGGAGTGCATGTTACTCCTGTATCCATCCAAGGGTCAAAAGGTGAAAGATCAAAAGCATCAGAAGGGGTTAAACATTGTTTTAAACTAAAAATCAATAGTTCTGAGGCTTTAAGACAATTCAGGCTTATCTGTGTGAACCAGTATTAGAAATCTGACATTCAGACAAACATGATCTTAATACAGGTATTTCCTATAAACTGCTTAGGTAGTTCACAGAAAGTTCTGACCTTTGCTCTTTGTTCATTAACTCGAGCTAATCTGTTTTCGGTTTTTTGAACAGCTGCATCCCAATCTTCCAACGTTCCTAAAGGATAAAAGAAAGAGTCTTGTATTTAGCTTTCCAGAAATACAATTCTGGAAAAATAAGAGCCAATGAGTTCATGGAACTTGCTCTTAATATTAACCATTACACATGACAATTCTAAATATAATGAGTAGCCTTCAAAGAAAAAGAAAACAAAACCCAAGTAGAGCAGAAGCATCTAATTTATAATACGACACTCCAAAAAGGCATGGAAAAACCCAGTAATTTCACCAGGCTTCAAGTCAGGCCAGAAAAGAATACTACAGTAGTGAAAAGAAAAGAAGCCTTCACCAGAACACAAAACACCAGATCAAAATTCACTCTGTATCATTGTACACTAACTAGACTGGGTAAAACAAGACAACATGCAGTCAGATACCTTCTATTCTCTCCAGCGTGAGCAGCACCTCGCAGACATGCTCTGGATAGTCACTGGTGCACTGCACAGCTCGATGCAAGGCCTTCCTGCAGTGCTGAGTATCACCGTGAGCTCTGCAGTAGGGAAACCACATCCGTAAGGAGACAATCCTCCATGTCAAGATTACAAGGCAGGACAGTTCACTACATTCTATGCAAAGGTTTTCCTTCCTTCCCCAGCAAACTCGTGTTACACATCGTTGCTGTATTACTTCTAAAATATACTGTAAAAAACTCAAAAAGCATATTATAAACCCATACGAAGTATACCCATACTAAGCATCTAAGTCTTGTCTCACACAGATGAGGAAACTAAAAAGTTAATTAACTCTTCCAACCAGCCAAGCTCTTACCTTTCTAGGTTATAATACTCCAGCCACATGTTAGCATATTTGGCATTTCCTTTAGTCATAATATTGTCCCAGAGTTCTCTGGCTTTCTGCATGTTGTTACATAAGCGGGCCTGAAACATAGCACCCAAAGTACTCGATATAATTTAGCATTATTTGTTCAACACCGTTACCCCCCTGCCTCCTCCCTCCTCAAACAAGAAAACACCACAGATGACACACACAGGACAACACACCTGCTCCTTAGAGCGATCAAAGTGAACACCTAAGGCAATCCTACTACTGAATAATGCTTCCCTGCCCACCTGTTACATCAGTCTTGGGTTTCTGGCTCCCACATACATTTCATTTTGGTCATTCTAAAAAAAAACTTAGTTGCTTCTGAATTTTTCCTTTTGAACCTACGAAGAGCAACAAAGCTGGTGAAGGGCCTGGAGCTCAAGCCTTACAAGGAGCAGCTGAGGGAGCTGGGGGTGTTTAGTCTGGAGAAGATGAGGCTGAGGGGAGACCTGATCGCTCTCTACAACGACCTGAAAGAAGGTTGTAGCAAGATGGAGGTCGGTCTCTTCTCCCTGGTAACTAGCGACAGGGTAAGAGGAAACGGTCTCAAGTTGCGCCAGGGGAGGTTCAGGCTGGACATTAGAAAGAACTTCTTCACTGTTAGAGTCGTTAGGCCTTGGAGTAGGCTCCCCAGGGAGGTGGTGGACTCACCATCCCTAGAGGTGTTCAAAAAATGTTTAGATGTGGCACTTCAAGACATGGTTTAGTGGGTTTAGTGGGCATGGTGGCACTGGGTATATGGTTGGACTTGATGATCTTTGACGTCTCTTGCAACCATAACGATTCTATGATTCTAATAGGGCATTTAAGCACAAAACCAGTTCTCGGTCTAAGAGAAGTGCTTTGGAAAGGGAGCCAGGGAAGAGGGGAAATGGATTAAGACACTCAAGCAAGAGTCACCTGATCTAACTGTAGTGGTACATGATTAGGCTAGATAGCTGACTTCTTAGAACAGCTTTAGCATGAGCTGAATCACACCTGGATGTACCTACTTTTTCCCTCCACTAAGTGGACAGAAAGTGAAAGTAATTAATTCAGATTCAGGTCCACATTGCTCAGGAGGATTACAATGCCCGAAACTTTGGCAATCCATCCCATGCCTTATGCCCAGAGAAATTAGAGCACAAAAGTAACACAATTTGTCCTGACTGATATGAGCCTCAGGAAAAGGAAGGAGAATAAAACATTCACTCACAGACAGTGACTGCGCCAGCATATTGATACCTGTACTAGTTCAAAACTAGTTAGTGTAGGCAGCACTAAATTAGGCAGGATTCAAGGCAGTTTTACAGACTTAACGTTCAGTTCCAAGCCACTGTGGCTAACCTGCTAAGTACTCACGCCCTTATGTACCACACCGCACTCACAGCAGTATAAACACGCTAACAGTCCTGACAACTTGCTCAAAGAGAACGCAGTTTCTTTCCTGCGATGTCAAGCCTGAAGCTACGCCATGTGCTTGACCAGTTCAGACATAGGAGTGGAAGAAGAAAGATTTACTCATTGAAGTTACCCAGACAAAATGCCAAAGTACAAGAGGATTGCATTCTGAGGTTGGAATGTTAAAACGATCAATTTCCTCCAGTCTAATAATTTAAATACAGCAGACAGAAACATCACCTCAACTCTTGCCCAGTTCTGCATGATGGTGCAGGACGGATCTCCACTTTCACTGAATCCTGGGAATAAAAATAAGTACTGTTTGTGAATGGCTCTTGAGAAGAAAGTGTTTATTAAACAAGTTCTACATTGTAGATGAAATGTTTATCTGTAGCGTTCTTAAATGTTTGAGACACTTGTCTTCAACTCAAATCTTTTGTGGAGAACTCGTCTTATAAAAATTACTTCGAAGAAGAGAAAACAATATATTGGATCATTTAACTTACGCTCTTCTACTTCTTGTTTCAGATACTCCACAGCACGTGCAAATGCAGACCGTAGCTCTTCTAGTTCTTTACTCGAGTCTTTACAAAAAAGAAAGAATTGCCTTAAAATAATAATTTAATTTTCATCTCCCCATCCACTAAGACCTCTTCCCTAACATCAACAATGGTTTTATTGGGGTCGGGGGGGGAAGCCAAAGTTGATTACTTCAGAAAAGCTCACTACATGCATAATAAAAAAAAAACCAAACAAAACCCATCAAGTACCTAAAATATAAAGGCAGGGCATTTTTGCAACAGCAAAATCTATTCAGTCAGCAAGGAGCTGCTTTAAACCAACTAAGTTCAAATATTTTATAGACACTAACTGGCCAGAAAGTAATTTTTGAGAAAGATATGAAACTACCATTAAATTTTCAATAAGTTATACCACCGTTCGAGAGGTACACAGAAAACAATTTGAATATTTATTCACACACATATCATATATACCTTGTGTAAAATCCACTCTTCTTCTCAGGTAATCAAGATACGCCTGCCAGATTTCTACATAGTCCGTTGCCTGAATAAAACCTGCGTTCAGAGCTTTCTCAAACATTTCTGAAAGAAAACGGGGAAAAAACCCACACAAACATATTTACTTTTCAGAGACTGACAAAATTAGCAAGCTACAGCATATAGAACAAAGAAGTATATACACCTTACATTTCTAGGAAGACAGGAAAATACAAGAAATCCTATGTATGGTAAATTGGTTTAGGAAGTGAATTTAAAAGCCAGTTTAATTCAGTAAGGTTCACACAAATTTGTGCATTGCTTGCTCAAAATTGAAGCTGTTCAACAAAAGCAGCTTCGCCCTAGAAGCAGGTTACTGTACATTTCATCAGCTTTATGACTGTTGCAGTAGAAGGAAAACAAACCCTACAGGTCATCATTTGTAATACATTATTCAGAGTGCAGAAAGCAGTTCTGTACTGTAAAGAAGTTTTGCTGAGATGGTCTTTCTTTACCAGAAATAGTGCCATGATCAACTCTATGCCTCTCCATCGCCAAAAGATATCTAATCCACAGCCCAACCGTCCAGGGACAGTTCCTAACAGCGCGGTCATGAGCAGACAAGACCAATTCTTTCACTTTCAGCTGCCGGTCCTGAAATAATCAGACAAAAAAGTTTTAAGTTCCTGTTAGCCAGAGAGACCACCCAAGACAAATACCAACTTATAAGAAAAGAACACCTACAAAAAAATACTTTCACTTTATACTTGAAAAGCTAAGACAAGACGGGTATTTTAAATTCTGTACTCCTAAAAACCCAGGGAACACCTTCAAGTCAGAAAGGATATGCTCAGGAGCAACACAAATGAGAACTCTGTGCCATATTCAGTCGGCAATACCTAACTGTCTGCTTCTAACCAAGTTCGGTATTTTCTGCCAATGAGATAAAATCAAGGCACCGAGTAAATTCCCAACTGGTCTTAGTATGTTAAGAAGAGGGGAGGAAAGGATACAAGAAACAGGGTACACACACAGCCTACTCAGGCAGGTGCTGCTCACCTGCAACTTGCTGTCTCAAGCTGGTAAGATAAAAACAGACAACACACAGAGGAAACACATAGCTAGAGGAAAAAGTGAGCAAATGTTCACTTGATCAACAAACACACCATTGAAAAACAGGGAAAAAACCAAAGGCGAGGTGAAAAAAAAAAAATCAGTTTCTGAAGAATTTAAAGACTAAGCAACAGGACTGAGGTAGAACTTAGCAGTCATCTGTTTATCAGCCACTAAAATTAAAAAAAACAAACATGAAAATAAAACCACAAACATCCAGTTTGTTTTTTCCCCCCTTACCAAATACTGATTGTAGCGAGCCCAAAGATCTGGCACAAGGCAGTTCTCAGCCAAAGCCCTCTCATAGATCAACTGAATGCGAGCTGGATCACCTGCTTTCATTTCAAAATCAATGTAAGCTTGATATTCTGCTAGCTTTGGTGTTTCAGCACCCAGCTATAAAACAAACAGGGACATAAAAAAATTAAACTCTTCTAAACAAAGCATGATTCAAACAGTTCAATTGTTACCCACAGTAGGTCTCATGCAAAATTTCACACAAGAGCTTGGCCTCTAAATGTCAACGGCTTTTGATTTTCATGTATCATCGAATACCACCCTGGTTCTGAAGCCATTCAGATTCCTACTTTTTATTCCTCTTAGCCCAGCATGCTTGTCAATTCTGGAAGAAACAGCCAGAGTACCCACATGCATGTGACAGTCAATAGATTCCAAAGTTCCCAGTATACCCAGTTGCGAGGCTTCTTGCCTCACACTGCTCACAGCTGAAAACGTCACATAACAATACTCAGCTGCTTTATCTCTGTGAGTAGAAAAATAATATGATTTGTGGGGAAAAAAGTCACCCCAAAGCAATTAACTCCTAGTTTTAAAGGAAGGCATAAGTCACAGCATTACCAGTGCCTCTTCATATGGTTTACACTTCTCCAATTGCTGTAGAGCTTTTTTGTAGTTCTTTATTATTGGTTCTGGAATCGGATCTTCTGACCACTCCTCATATTCAGCATATGAAGCCTCCATATCTAAACAGACATGGAACCCCATCAATAATGCACTTACTGGACTAAATAATAAGATTCCAACCTATGGTTGATTCTAACACATATTCATATTTTTATTCATGCTTTCGATCTTAACTGTCAAACTACTGCATGCTTAAAGAGTTCAGACACTTCATCTCATACAGTGCACTACAACATAACCTCAGGGCAAGTTATATTACTGATTTTGATTTAGAAAAGCATAGCAGCAAGATCTTCCCAAGGTTTTAAAGAAAAGAGAAGAACACAAATTCTTTCAATATGCAAACTTAACTTTCTCCTATAAGCAAAGCAGTAAGAAAAGGGACTCAAGGAGTCTGAAGTATGAACTAGATACAGCAGGGTTCTAACAATCCAGCTGACAGTGTGTACTACGCCCTACCAACCAAGGTTTTTATGTAGTGATCATTATAGCTGAATTTCTACTTCCCAAGGGTCATGTTTTGTGCTCATCACTTGTACTTTAAATAGCCTCCAACTATGGACTGAAGAAACAGATAAGCCAAGTTTCAATGAGTAAGAGCATTTCTGAACAAGAAGGATCTGTGCATCATTCAAGAGGCCCTAAAGACAGGCAAATGTCCCTGATTAAAGAACACACAAGTACTACAGCTGCAGTTTGTGTGGCTCTACCAAAAGAGTAATTGTGACTAATGCCTGGATCACTGTAACACAGCTTATCCATGCCATCTCTCCAAGTGTATCAGCTCCTACCTAACAGTGGGATCCCCAGCTGGCGCCTGAACAGCGTGTGGATCTTCTCAAGCTGGCTGCAGAGCATCTGCTGCTGCTCAGGAGATGGAACACTGCCAGGAGCTGGCTACAAACAAAAGGATTGAAATTTAATCAGTTCCCTCAAGCCTGAGCTGATGAACATGATGGGGTATTGTTTATGAGCTGGGGGGATCTAGGCTCCAAATGACTACATTATCCTTGAAGAACAGACACAGACAACTTGCATTTCAGATCACTGCTGTGAAAGCTAAAACTTGGAAACTGCTAGACTCAGAAGCTGGATGAATGTGAAAAGCATTCCTCACTGAAAGCTGACACATGCATAGGGAAATTATAACCTGAAAAAAAGTAAGCAGTACATAACCATGCCATTTCACAAACCCACTGGGGTGCCAAATAGTTTTTCAATAAATCCCTGGTGCATGCAGAGACGATTTAAAATTCCCAGCTTGCTTTCTGTTTGTGAATGAAAGGGTGTTCTCCTGTTACTCCTTTGTTAGAGTATTTCATAGAATAGGGTTGGAAGGGGCCTTTAAAGATCACCTAGTTCCAACCCTTCACTGCTGTGGGCAGGGACATCTTTTAACTTCCATATCTTATGTAGTAAACTATAAAAAATAAAATAAACATTCACATTCTGGCCATCTTGTACAGCTATCTTTCACAGATGTCAAACTGTATGTTCCAAGGATAATACACTACAGTCCAAAAGTCATAAAAAGTGTGAAATGATAAATGAGTTAAAAGCCGAAGTAGAAAATAGTCTAGAAATGTAAACATGATTGACTATGTGTAAAATATTCTCTGGCAAGAACACTGTTTAATAAAGCTATTCTTGTCAGTTCAAGCTAAAGCAGCAGAGTGAAACTTTGCTTCTGGGTATGAGATTTTATGATCTTATTTAAACACAAACCCATTACTGTATCCACTAAATACACAGAATGTTTTTCCCAGACCAAAGGGTCAGTTTCTATGGCTGAAAAGAAACAACTGTGTGGCATTACAGCCTCTTTTCTCAGAAGAGACTGATGAGGGGGCAGCACAAGATGACTTCAGAAACTACACCACAACTTGTTTCTTACAAGATCCCAGAAGACTGGCCTTACCTGTGCCGTTTCCAGTATGGCATTCTCAAACTCGCGGTATGCTTCCCATAAAGCTGTTCCTTTCGTCACATGCAGTCCAACTGCAGTTAACGCCCTCTCAAATATTGAGCGAACTTTCTCAATTCCTCCTTCCTGACCAATGCCACCAATTGAATACTGGGCATATTCCAACCAAATTTCAGGACCTAAACAAAGTTACAAGAAACAGATGATCTAATCCCCTCAAAAACAAAAAAAGGCAACTCTCTGCTTCCCAAAGACCTTGTTCACCACATATAAGTAGACCAACACATGACAGTTTTCTTTACCATTCAATGTTGTAAAGAAAACTTAAAGCATTTTATTCTATGCTCTTGGTTCAGCACCAGCAGCTACAGTTTTCTGCTGAAAGAAGCCATTCTTGTGGTTGTTACTAACACAGATCGACTCCTGTATACCCCCCTCTGGTACACACGCCACATCAGAGATACATCAAGACCCCCTAACAGCAACTTCACTTCTCTTGAGCACATGTGCAGAGCTGGGACCACAAAGCTGTTGTTGCACTCCTACAGAACTCAGGTTAAAGTAGGTCCTTCTTCTCTTGCCAGACTCCTATACTTGCCTGTTCAGCAACTACTTAAGCAGCATAACTATGAAGGTGAGGAAGAGGTGGTAGAACAGCGGTAGCTTCCTGGCACCTCTCCCACCAATAGCAGTCTCTGAGCAAGTTCGGTTCAGGGACGCCCAGCAGAGACTGTCCAACCAACACACGTTAGATCGCAGATCTCAGGCTCCAGAAGTAGTCTTTCCAAATCCCAACTGCAATCCATCCAGCAGATCCAGATGATACCCCCCCTCTCAGTTCTTCATCACTCCATTCCTTCTTCCTGAACGATCACCAACACGCTGTGAGGCCTGCAATGTGGGTGCTGTAATGTGACATTTCATCTATAGCTTCTGCAAGGGATTTGCCTCGATGTTACCAAGCCCTCTCTGTTTCTTCAGGCTTCATGTTCTCAGCACCTCACCAAAACACCCAAAGAGCACGCACTTACTCAGTGCTTTAAGTGAAAAGTTTTAACCTACAGCTGCAGGCAGCTCCTGACAGACAGAGAGACAAGACACCACATACTTCCCTCACTTTTAATGAGGATGATCAGAGCCTGGTACGGCAGCACGGCTAGGTTCCCTACTTCGCAGGGTTTCAAGAATGCTGTCTCCCAGAGAGCAGTTACAAGCTGTTCTGAAAGAGCTGTCACGCAGTGGAAGTGGCAGCAAAGACAGTGCTAACCAACACAGAAGACGGGAACAGAAATGAGCCTTTGAAAAGCATTCACCTTCCTCAAAGGAGGAGCAAAAGAACCCACCATGGGTAACAGAGAAAGCATCCCCTACGCGAGCACAATATCTGCTGCTTTTAGAGATTAGAGAAGTGCAAAATATGTATTTCAAACTTTTTACAACATTCGCTTAGAAGATCTTAAAGACTGCAGTGGTACTTAAAGCATCGCTTTTAAATGGTCTTAACGCCAATGCTTTAGAAAAACTGAGGATCGCTTCACACTAATATCTTTGATCCAATTTCTGCATTGTAACAGAAGGAAGAAACTTTCCTAGAAAAAGAAAGCCACAATCTGAATGTAACACAATACATTTTAGAGCATATATCAACCACTTACAGATGTAGTCTTTCACAGCTCTCTCAAACAGCTCATAAACTTTCTCTCGCTCAGAGCTTTCAGAAGCCATTTTTATCTCATCCTTCAGCCAGTCCAGCCAAATTTCTGAAAGGAAGAAGTTGAGACTACATCACCAATGTTCAGAAAGAACAAGTTAAATCCACTTGTTAAATTTTAATGAGAGTTTTTAGTAACAGACTTAAAAATGGGGAGATAGCCAAGGCGGAAGAGAGAGCAATTTCAGCCTCCAGAACTACTCACAATTAATTTAAAATAAAAGTTTGGTAGAGACCTTTTCAAATTGGTACTAAACAAGCACACTTCTATTTAAAGAGAGCAGAAGTTGCAAGCAGCAATTTATCAGTACCTTGGGCAGAGGACCAGTATGTATCAGTAACCAAAGAGGCATCCAGAGGTACACCTTTCCTCATGCTTTTACAACAAACAGTAAATGGCTTTAGAGACTGCAAGTTTCCATATGCACAGAAGGAAGCCTTCCCTTGCCAAAGCTAAAAGTACACTGGCAGAGCAATCTCTGCAATATTTACACTGCCTCTGTGTTATGAATAAAAAATAAACACCCACTTCAAGGGCTACCTACAACTTCTACCAACATAGTTTTGTTGGTTTTTTTTTTGCTGCTTGACTGTGAAATTTAACTTTTGGCAGAGTTTGTCTGGGTTCCGAGTCACATTCACTAAGTGACCGGAGCTGTTTCAGTGCTGCCATCCCACAACTGTATGTTACCAGCTGTACAGCAAAGGCAGCACAAGCAAACGTACACCGGTCCCTGGGCTACAGCAGGTCACATCCTGGCAGCGACTCACCCAGCTAACAGACAGACCAGAAACTGGAGTAGGTGGGCACACACAAACACTCCCTCACACCAGTTCCACTCTACTGCAGGAGCCTCTGGTGGAGGACAGGTCAGGACAGGACAGTCACAAGTGGCAAGGACTCAAATTCCTGCAACAGGCTCACTACCCTGCGTCTGCCAGAGGCCAAGCTCAATGCTGACCATTAACGCCAGCAGCATTTGGAGTTTTAAAAGCCCCAAATTTGTTCTTTCAGGTTTCTCTGGACTGGAACAATGTTATTGAAGCCTGGTACAAACACATTATTTCACTACTGAAACAACAGCATTTTACATGGATGACGCTTAAGCTGCGTCAGCTGCAACATGAGCAGCAGATGCTCTGTACCTTCAGTAAGTGGAAAGAGTTCACTCATCTTCTGACGAGCTCTTCTGAGCTTGACCAGCTCTCCCTCCTGGCGGAGCAGTTTTATCAGATCCAAGTGACAGTTATAGTCAAAAGCATTGATGGAAAGCTTTAAAAAAAAAAAAAAAGTTTTTTTTTTAAAAGCACTGTTGAGTGATGGACATGAAGAAATGAGAAAACATTTAGCAGAACAGAACCTCATACTCTCTTGTGGGGCAGACAAATCTCATCATGTGTTCGCAGAGCCAAGACAACACCTACCTTCCCACACAGACTTGCAGCAAACCTCAGTATTATTTGCAAGATGCTTTCAGGTCACAAGCAGACATTTATAAAAAAAACACTTCCAAGTTTAACAGAGCCTTAAAGTTAAGCTTAGAGCTTAGCTTACAGCTCTAAGCTCTAAAGATTATTGCTCAGCAGTGTAAATGCCAGCACCAGGAGCAGAGCAGTTAGCAGCTGCAGAAACAGACTGAAGAGTGAAAAATGAAGAAAGCCTTTTGCAACAGAGTCAAATGCATTTTCATTTCTTCAAAGGCAATAAAACACCTCTAGACAGCCAACTAAATTTTTTTCAGTAAGTACAAGCCACCCAGTAGGGCTCTCCTCTCCAATTTCCCTCTCAAAAAAACCCCAAAACTCTCAGTTTCCACTTCAGACTCCAAACATTCACATCCTGACAGTTCCCAGTATCAAACTACACGAGCAGCCATGGATTTTTTTTCATTTTTTGTATTACTGCTACAGCTACTCCAGCAAATAATCACAACACGAAAGTCTCTACGAAGGCTGGGTCTTGCCCCACTCCAAGGTTTCCCACAGGAGAAGCCCCAGCTCTCCGGGATGAGGCTTCCCTAGAGCCCCGAAGCCGCTCCTAGGGCCG
>NW_009627879.1:0-2459 GCF_000690535.1 Cariama cristata
GTCCGGGGCCCTTACCAGGAAACTCCCACAAAACTTATATAATAAAAAAGACTTTATTTAATAAAGTCTTGGTAGGAAGAAGAGCAAGGCGCCTGCTGTGTCTGTTCAGCTTCACTTCCCCCAGGGCACCATCAGTGGGAATCCTCAAGCCCCCTACACTGAGGTAGGCGCTGCCTCATCCCTCTCCCCTGGCTCCCAGTGGCTGGACCCTCTCCTGAACCCGGCCCTGGGGAGGAGACCGAGTGCAAGCAGAAGCAGCGACTGAAGCGCCGGGGGGCACAAGGAGGGCAGGAGAAGTGAGAAGGGGAAACCACGTGTGCCGCAGTAGCACTTTCTCCTCGTGCAACCCAGCCTGCTGCGGCAACAGTCGGCCCCCAGTGCCCTGGGCGCTGCCTGCCCTTCCCCTGCCAGGAGACGCTCCCTCCAACGAGCACAATCACGGGGTCCAAGGGGACAAACTCCACGGGATGGAGCTCGGCTGTTCACCCAACAGCTTTATTTAAGGAGGTGAAGGGTGGCTGATCGTAGTGTGTGGTTATATGCTGTGCAGTTGGAAGTCATTCACAGCAGATGCCTCTGCAGGCCCCCATCCATTGCAGAGGGCCTCTGGCACCAGTGCTCCCTGCGGCGCTGGATGCAGCCCGATCTCCTTCGAGGCTCCTTCCTGCTGCTGACCGGGTCCCACCTTGCCCGCATCTGTTTTGGTCCCAGGGTCCTTCCCTTGGTGTGTCTGAGTTCCAGCCCACAGGGGTTTCTCAGCTAGAGCTTGCTCTGGTTTGGCATTTGCTCCACCCTGATGACTCCTTCCTGCGTGCAGGTGACAGCCAGGACCCCGTCCCTGCGCCACAGCCGTCCCTGCACCAGTGCCCGGCACCCACCTGCAGAGAGGGCCCGTCAGACTGCGGCCTGCCGCCTCCCGAGACGGGCAGAGCTGGCCTTTGCCATGCGGGTCCCTAGGGAACGCAGTGAGGACTCACCAGCCCAGGGGCTCTTGCACTCGTACAGCATCCAGTGGTCCGCTCGGAAGGGCGCGTGGAACCACATGGAATGGTCGAGGGACACCATGAACTTGATGCGGTACTGCCGGTGCGGGAGCAGGGCCGTGCCCAGGAAAGCATAGTCGGAGATGTAAGCAGCCACGCAGCAGTGCACCTTCATGTCAGTCTCTCCTGCAATGCAACCAGCACTGCCCGTCTCTCACGGGGTGGCTGTGGGACAAGCCTGTACACGTAGCACCAGGCAAAGCCCCAGGAGCTCTGCTTCCCCAAGGGTCAGCTGCTGGCCAAGCAGAGCTGAGATGTTCTTTCAGACCCGCTCCCCTTGCTGTTCCCCCTGGGGAAAGCCCGCCATGGCTGAGCACGGCACACAGGCATCACTTCATGCTCCGGCACCCACACCTGTATTTCAGCCTTGAAAGCCCCAGGCTTCCCTGCAGGCTTGGGGCGCAGACAGCCTCTGAATCACAACCCTCTCAGCCTACTGCATCGCGAGTCTGCTCTGCAGCGTGAGCCTGAGCCCGAGACTCAGCCCTCGGCTTGTGAGACAGCTGGACCACCCTCCTGGCGGGACCCACCTATGTAGCCTCGTGCTCGCACCCAGAAGAGCTGCTTTGGCTCCTGCGGCTCCAAGCAGAATGTATCTGGCGGGTTCACGGGTTTGATATCAATCGGCACATCTTCAGCTTGAATCTTGTTGAGATGCTTTCTGTATCTCTCTGCCAAGTTAGGATTCCTGTAGACCAACACGGAGAAGGGAAGTTAATGCCAGGCAGGCCAAGCGCACATCCTGCTGGCAGCAGTTTCAGCCGAGGGACCCAGGGCCATGCAGAAATGCAGGAGGGGCACGGGTCCTGCCCTGTCCTGCTTCTCTAGCCCCCTCCCAGGAGTATTTGGGAACTCCTCAGGTGGTCACCCCAATCCTCTCCCACCTGGTTTTGCCTCTGTGCCTCCCTAAGCCCCAGCCACAGAGAAGGACGTCCCTGATGTGCCCCTTCTGCCCCACTCACTGCAGGAACTTCTGGATGAGCTCCTCTTGCGTCAGCAGCTCCTCAGGGGGCGGCACAGTAGGCATGGTGAACTGATGCTGTACTGGGCTCGCCTGGGGGAGCTGGAAGGAGGCCTGGCAGGTGAAGATTGGCTTTCCATGCTGGATGGCCTTTACAGAACGAACAGAGAAGCTCTTCCCTGTATGAGTCCGCTCCACCTTGTACAGCACTGGCACCTTAGGGTCCCCTGGGACAGAAAAGGGACATCCAACCATTGGGCCACGATGCACCACAGAAGGGACCTGACGTAAAGAGGCCGAGCACTGGGGCCAGGCAAGCTGAGCCCACTGTGCCTTGAGCTGGCAGTACCACCCACACCCTCTCTCTGCTGTGCTGGAGCTGGGATGGCGGCACCTGCTCACCCCTGTGGGCCTCAGCCCTGGCCTGCGCATCCCCTCAGCTGCTGGATTCGCTG
>NW_009627880.1:0-1859 GCF_000690535.1 Cariama cristata
CCTGCCCCGGGGGTAAATCACCAAAGAGCCGGGACCTGTACAGGTCCCAACGAAACCGGCTCTGAGGTGCGTGCCAGTGTGTGAAATTAAACAGGAATGCGAGTGAGGTTTATATTACTGTATTTAGACCGTCAATAACTTAAAAATACAGCGAAAATGTACATTATTTTTACATGTTCCATTTGGTTTGTATTTGTTAGACATTCTCTTTGTGTCTAAAATAGCCGGGAGGGGAGAGTGCAAAGAGACCGGTGGTGGGACGAAATACTAATCACTGCGATGGGTCTGGCGGTAGAAAGCGCGTACTGACAAACAGATGCAGCATGAAACCAACAGTAGCAAATCTACTCGTTACTGCAACCTGGGGGAAAGAACCCGCGATCTTACAAAAGTACAGTTAGAAATAGTAACCCTGAGGAACAAAACCAAACCAAAACAAAATGTCACATTATAAAGAACTCAAATGCTTATTTACATTCACAACCCCAAGATTAAACCCTTTTTGGAGAACAAAGCCTATTAAGCCCTAATGCTAAATAAATATCAAGTCTAGTTCTCAGGTAGTTTTCAAAGGTACTAAAAATCAAAAGATCTTTTCATACCTCCAGACTACAAAATCTGGTATACAAAATTATGTCCGATCACTTTAAGGCTAATATACATTTAATGCAGGAAAACGATAGGCAGCATCTGAAACACAAGTATCTCAATGCTTAAAAACCATTAAATTAGGATTCATCCAGAAAACAACAACTGAGGGATCATTTCTCAAATAATTCCTACCTGGAGCAAAATTTTGGACAGCATATCTGCAGGTATTTAAATAACGTATTTACAGTTCAGCCGTTCCATGTACAATACAATTGAGCTGGTTTTTATTCTACAGTCTCATTTTTCAACATTTGTTTACAATATACAAAATAGTATTCAATGCATTAAAAATACGTACAAAGAATTGTTTGCTGAAGACTCCGTGTACAAGCCATCTACTGCATTTTTCCTTTACTGAGCCAAACAAATGTCCTAACTGACATCGCTGTTTGCTTAATAGAAATAGTGGCTAAGAAATACCTCTTGGCGTGAGGAGATCCCGTCGATTTACCAGGCCTATGTGTGCTGGGACATACCATTCACTAAACCCCTAAGTTGCTTTACTACAGTCTCTATTAGCTTCTGCTTGTCACGATCGTTCTTCCTGAACTGAGCAAAAATGTTGTTCTTTTTGCTAGAGTCTTTCATTCTGGAGAAATAAAAAAGCAAACGACACAGACATGTTAGAAACAAAATTTGAAAAGTAAAAATCCGACTATTTAAATAGGTTTACTTTTGTTCCTCTTTTGATCTTTCTGCTAATAAGAACTGAAAGATTACAAACCCTGTTATCTATGTGTTCTTAAATTAAACTTCCGCAATGAGGAACTCGTTCTAACAAATATTACTTCACGAATCGCCCGTAAGTATTAAGCAAATATCACTTCGGCAGGAAGCTGGCCCTACCAATTGCGTTAGGAGAGAAGCAAACCAGAAAACCCGTTAATATCATCTGCTTCCATGGTTAAGTTCGGTCTTGGCGAACGGGCGTGTTTTGTTCACCATCGAATCACCCGATATCGTTATTGCTGAACTCCTGTATCAATGGATTTAAAAACGAAATTCGGGAAATAAAATAAATTGAAGCAACAATATTTTGTAACAATATAGGCGATACATACCCTCTGTGAACTCTGCAAAATACATATTCACCGCAGGCAGGAGAGGAGACAAAACACCGTAAGAAAATGCCTTCAAATCACAGTATATTTTGATGCAGTTTTTAAAAGCCGGTTGATGCTCGGCTGGCGGTAACGCGCCCTCCGCAG
>NW_009627881.1:0-696 GCF_000690535.1 Cariama cristata
AGGGACAGGGGTGAGACGGGATGGGGATATGGGATGGGGATGGGGATTTGGGGTGGGGATGGGATGGGGATGTGGGTGATGGGATGGGGGATAGGGGATGAGGATGGGATGAGATGGGATGGGGATATGGGATGGAATCGCGATAGGGATGGGATGGGGATATTGGATGGGGGATAGGGAATGAGGATGAGATTGGATGGGACGGGGGTATAGGATCTGGGATGAGGATGGGATGAGATGGGATGGGGATATGGGATATGGGATGGGAATGGGAATAGCGGATGGGGACGGGATGGGGGTATAGATGGAATCACGATGAGGATGGGGACGAGGGATATGGGATGGGGCTGTGTGATGGGAACGGGGATATGTGATAGGGGACGGGCATGGGGATATGAGATATGGGAGATGAGATGGGGGATAGGGGATGGAATCGTGGTAGGGATGGAGATGGGGAGATGGGATGGGGATGGGATTGGATGGAATATGGGATATGGGATGGGCACGGGGTTATGGGATGGAGATGGGAATTGGGATATGGGATGGGGCTGGAATAGAGATACGGGATATGGGATATGGTTAGGATGGGGATATGGGATGGAGATTGGGAGATGGAATGGGAATGTAACGGAGTCTAGGAGATGATGATGGGATGAGATGGGGATGGGGAAAGGGACACCCCAGACACCCCCCCCG
>NW_009627882.1:0-2029 GCF_000690535.1 Cariama cristata
CGCACATACTTTTTCTCCTTCTGCTTTTGCGAAAAGGAAACCTCAGAGTAGCACCCCAGCAGCGCCGCCGTTCCTTGCGGTGTAGAACGGGAGCTAACCCGGAAGAGGAAGGGCCTCTCCTCTGCCGTTTAGTCTCCCTAAAGGCGCATGCGCATGCTCAGCGCCCTGGTTGGCGCTGTGTCTCGGGCAGGGAGGGTCACGCATGCGCCCCGTAAAAAAAGTGTTCCGCCTGCGCATGCGCGGTTTGCGGGTGAGGGCGGTGTTCCGGCTGGTCTTGACAGGGTTCGTTCCTCTTCACGGTTCTGTGGGTTAGCGGAGCAGTTCTGCCAGCTCGGGTTGGTCTCAGAGGCCTTTCCGGGCACACAGTATAAACTTTTTCGGAAGCTTTTATTTGCCTGCTGCTCCCGTGGCTGTCAGGGAGGGTTCCTGCTGCGTCCACGCAGGAGGCGCCAGAGCAGGGCCCCATTGGAGCTACAGACCCTGCTGGCAGGGATGAGCTGCAGTGATGGGCCTGCAATGGCAGTGACTCTGGGCGTGCGCTACCACGGCAAAGATGATTCTAGGCAATAAACCGTCGGCCGTCATCGTTGTGTGTTAAAGTGTAGTTTATCTGTTTCTGTGGTAACTTGGTTTGTCTGGCACCCTTTCAGACAGGTAGAACTGTTAGCTAGAGGCTCCCGGAACAGGCACATGGCTGTTGGTATGTTTTCAAAAGACATGGAAGTCGAATGGGAATGCATGTTCACAGATCTGCAGATCAGTTGGGAATTGAATGGGAATTCCATATTTACAATAGAGGCTTAGGGTTTTTTTCAAATCTGAGCCAGTTGCTAGGCTATTTTTCAGCTAGTCTGGATACTGTACAAATGTCTGGCTTGGCTCATGTCTGTGTATCAAGATTAATTTTAGAGTGGATCAGAACCTGTAGTTCTCTTACTTCCTTTGAAAAGATGAATGCTTCTATGTATATCTTAAGTTTTTTCAGTTGCAGCCATACAACACACGGCTTGATCTGACTAGGAAAGTAGCATTGAATAAACAGATTTAATAATATGTTCTTATGAGTGGTTATATAAACTGAGCAATTGCATGTTGCAACAGAATTTTAGCTACAATATGCTGTACCAACATGTAAGTGCATGTATTCATATATATATATGCATTTATATTTATGTATATATTCTTAAAACATTACCCAGTTTAGCTCATCCTAAAATTCAGTGGTAGCATCAGAAGCCATTTTGACAGAGTACTTCTGTAATATCTTTTGTCACAGTGGATTAAGGAAATTCCATTCTCCACAGTACTTTTGAACAATAGTTGGATTTTAAGCTTCTTTTTCCATTTTGCCTTTATAATTCTGTGGTTGATGATTATGATGACAGTGCAACTGAATGCTAAAAAGATGTTTCCAGAAAGCTAAAGAGTTACTAAAAAACCTGCAGATGATCAAGGATATTGTTAGGTAGATGTAAGAAAACGAAGACGTTAAAGGATTTGCAAAAAGTAATTCCTGACTCAGGATAAATAATGGGCGTAATTCTAAATAGCTTTGTGCATTAGTAATAGCTTCTGCCATCAGTAGCAAGTTATAGTTAAATAATAACAGCAGGTGCTGTAATGTATTTTAATGTTGTGCTGTGAAGAATTAAGTGGAAGAAGGTTGATAGACAATATCTACATCACTATCTCTTTACAGCTGTGGGTTCAGTCGTGTTCTGAGACCAATCAACTTTATCACTGTTGAAACCTATGCATGTGAGACAAATTATACATGTGTGTGAACATTAGTGGAGTCAACAGGAAAGAGAATATAATGTGAAGGAGCCACATTTAAAGAAAAATGAAAATGGATCTAATCATGCAGTCATTAAAAACACAGGGAACTTTGCAACTCATCTCAGTAAGAAAAGCAGCTGGCCTAGAGTTTATAATAGTTTACATACAGTAGAATATTGGAATAAAGTGTCATGGTCCTAATCTTATATGAAACACTGGAGTTTTGAGTTTGTGAGGTATAAAGTATATA
>NW_009627883.1:0-14738 GCF_000690535.1 Cariama cristata
GTGGCCACTCCTGCTTATTTCAGGAACACTCGTGCACGTACAGCTTTTGGGTGGGTCCACAGTGGCCTGGTGGCAACCAAGGACCAGCCCCTGGGCTTTCTCCAGTCGCTGTCTGCGATGCCAAGGCAGCGCTGTGGCCCTCCTGCTGCCAAAAAAATCACCTTCCTCCAACAAGAAAGAGCACCGAGGAAAACCTTGTTCCCCGCAGACCTTAGATGTCCCCTGGATATCCCATGTCACACTCCCAGGCTGAGCCGGTGGCTCTGTGCACTGAGGTACAAGTCTCCATGCCCGGCCACAGCCCACGGAGCAGCTTCCCCCAGCCCCACAGGACCACCTGCCTGGGTCTCCTCTCCATCCCTGGGAGCCGTCAGGGACTTGCGGTTCAGGGTGGGCTGGAGAAGCCCTGGGCAGATGAGCTCTCCTGGTGCTTGGACACACTCCTGGCAAGGCCCTGGAGTCATGCTGGGACCCTGGAGAAGGAGAAATCCTGTTTCCATGACCCTCTCTACATCTTCTGAAGATCTGCTGATCCAAGGGAGCAGGTTGCACGGTTTGGGTGTTCACTTGGAAATGTCCTTCATTCACCCTGGGCAGACCTAGCCCTGCGCTCAGGGCAGGGGGCTGAGGCAGCAGCGGGGCAGTGCCAGCCCATAGCAGGTACAGGAGGAAACCATCCCATCCCAGCCCCGTAGCAATGACGGCTGCAGGGTCCAGGTGAGACAGCCCAGCACAGCCACAGCACCCCTGTTTCTGCCATGCCCGGCATAAGTCCTGCATCAGAAGCAAACACAGATTGGATGGGCACAGCCACACAGCAAAAGGCAGGGAGAACAAGAAGAGAAAGGGATGATTTCTTAATCCTGTGGAGCCTTTCTCCTCTACCTGCCTCTCCCACTGCCCACCAGTCCACGGGCCTGGGCTGGGACCAGCAGGAGCAGGGAGCAGGGCGCAGCCATCCCCAGTCAAGAGCTGCCCAGCAGAGTCCAGGCATTGCTGGAGACTGATGTGCACCACCAAGACCTCCCATCCCCAAACCTCCCAGGGGCGCTGACAGCCACAAGCCCAGCGTGCAGGGAGTCCCAGCACCCTGTTCCCTTGGACAGCCCCAGTCCTAGCCGGCAGCGGGGATAAGAATGTGTCCACTGCTCGCTCCTATCCTCTCACCTTCTTCCAAATAAAATATCATGTGATGTGAACTCAAAGAGAGAAATTGTGCCCCAAAATTTTTGCCACCTGGGGGAAGGACCTACAGGCTCCCTGATGCTTGGACACTTGCATCTCTCTGCCTTACTCTGCCTGGATGTTATTTGGCAGAGCCGCAGCAGGACTTGGTGCAAGGACCCGCTCCTTGGCCCAGCACCGATAGCAAGTGGGTCCCCACCTCCATGCAGACCCAGGAAGCTGCCTGCTGCCCCCGCCTGCTCTTCAGTCCGAGACTGGCACACTGTGTGTCACTCAGACCTAGCCCGGATGCAGGACTTGATCCCTTAATCTTTGACTCCACCTCAGCCCAAGGATTCTCTTCCCACCTGCATCTCTTTTACCCCACTCTGTCTCCAGTCAGGTACATCCTGCACCCAGATCTGGCAGCCCTCAGCTACTGCCCCGTGTGCCAAAAATGGATCCAGAATAATGGGGTGGAGAGATCAACCCTCACAGCCTCTACCATACTGGGGCACATGGGGTGTGCTGCCGAGGCAGGTCAAGGAGCCCATCAACTGCATCCTGCCGGCACTGTGGCTCCGTGGGCACAGGCATTGGGTTAGGGCAGGCGATGCCAAGCGAGAGCCAAGCACAGCCCTCAGGGCCCCTCTGGGTCTTGCTGCTGGCACGGGGTTGGTGGGGGGGGCCGGAGGGCTTGGAGATGCCCCAGAGCATCCGCAGGGCATCCACCTCCTCCGCACTTTGCATGGGAGCGTGGACTGCAGCCAGGACAACCCATCACCCACCTCTGCATGCCAGCAGCACCAGCACATGGTGTACACAGTGCTGGGGAGGTCTCGGTGTGGATGTCCCACGTACTGGGCAGGAAGGTAAAGCATTGTAGTCCACCAACCCCCAGATCTTCCATCTCACCCCAGGCTCACAGTCCTGCTCCATGCAGCTGGTGGGATGGTTGGACTGGTCCTGCCTGTACAGCTCCACTCCAGGACCACAGATCCTGCCCAGGACAGCCGTGGAGATATGACCTGTTCAGAGGTTCAGCTCATCCCACTATATCTCCCTGCAGCCTGACACAAGAGTCCAAACCGGGCTGTGCTTGCGGTTACCGCTTTTGCCGTATCTCCATGCATTTCCTGCAAAGGATAAAACCATTCACAGTGACAGAACCGTTGAGGGTGGAAGGAACATCTGGAGATGGTCTGCTCCAAGCTCTGCTCAGAGCATCCATACGTGTGTGTGCCACCAAGTGCACTCATCTCCAGCCGTGGGGTGTGCGTCCATGTGAGCGCCTCTCCCCCCTGCAGCTCTCCACCTGGGACTACAGCTCTCAGCACAACGCAAGCAGGCAAAGAACTTCTGTAATTTGAAAGAGCTGCTTCTCCAGACACCAGTGCTGCCTTTGAAAGCACATGAAAGGCAGGCAGCTTGTGAGCAACCGAAGCCCAGCTCAGGGAGACAAACGTCCTTCTACGCACTCCCAGCCTTTTCCTGCGACACGTGTGATCTTCCCCGCTCCCCTGAGCGCTGGGGTTCGAAAGGCTGCAATCGTACCAGGGGCTGTGAGTGTTTGAGAGGATTAATGTGCCTGGGAAGGGACCTGGTTTGAGTCAGGGAGCTGCTGGAGACATGTGTTGCACGCCCCACGCCATGGGGAGAGCAGCCACGCACAAGCACCAGCCCCAAACACCTCGTGTGTGGTGATGCGGGGAGGAAGAGCAGCAAGGTCTTGGCCCCCTTGCACTGCCCTGACACCTCCTGCCCCTGGCCTGGCCTTTTGCAGGGACCAGCAGCCGCAGCCCCAGATCGCCCTGCGGCAGGTGAGGACAGGGCTGTGCACCCAGCCTGGGGCAGGACGGCTTGCCCCGTCCCTCCGCCATGCCAGGCTGGCACTGAAGCAGACACGGACCATGCTTTGGCAGGGTAATTGAGCCTGGGGGGCACTGTGCCAAGTCTCATCCCCAAGGGTCTGATGCACCCAGTAGACCCTACCTCTCTGCATTGCAAACCTGCCTTGGCTGCCCTGCACAGGAGAGCCGTGGCATGGCGCAACCTTCTTCTGCTCCCCAGCACAGTGCTGGAGCACAGTTCTCCTTCCTGAACCCACAGCAGATGAGGCCACACTCACAGCAACTGCTCAAGACCATGCATGACCCCAGCCTCTCCCACCCGTGGCATCTCCCAGCCCCTGCAAACTCCCAGCTATCCACCAGCCCCTGCTCCAACCTTGGCTACCCTCCTCCACAGTCTCCCAGGACCCAAAATCACACCCTGGACCAGAGGGAAGCTCCTGACAATGGTTTAGTCACAACCAAAACCTTTCTGCAGGAAGTTTGGGGTTTGGGAAATCGCTGCTCAACTTTTGTCCTGGTGTAACTTGGTGTTCCCGACTCATCTCAAAAAGCCTCTTGTTCTTTCATCACTTCTCCCCTCACACTGGAGAATAATATTTTCACTCACACGCTGAAATTAGATCCTGATGTTTCTGCCAGCAAGGCTTTTCAATAACTTGCTTATGTTCCTGGATGGAATTGCCTGGCAGACTTTCGGCCCCAGTGCATTCGGAGGTGACGGGGTGTGCGAAAAGAGACCCATTAATCTCCTGCAGCAGACCCCAGCCCATTGCGGTTCTGTTGTCGGACCCCAGATGAATAAAGGGCAGAGGAGAACAGAGGGCAACCACAGAGACAGGACAGCCCCTCAGTCCAGCATCACGAGGATGGACAAGCTCTGGAGGAGCCAGGATCCCCAGGCTCAGTGGTGTGCAGCTCCCTAATGCACATCAGCAGGTCGGTGCGGTGCTCAGACCCCTTTCCAGCAGCTCACAGGGGGACCTGGGCTGCATCCCAGCCTGGAGGGCTCTGACAGTGGATGAGGGGTGCCAGCGAGTGGGGACAACAGCTCGGTGGCACCCTGCTAGATACAGCAGCAGAGGAAGACCCTCAAAGTACTGCAGTGCCAGAGATGGGATTTAGTTTCTGGGGCTCCCCAAGCTCACAGCTTTCCTACTCCACTGTGGCTGGCCAGGCAGGCACCTGGAAGTCCTGATGGTCCCAGCTGCTGAGCATCCTTCCAAGGTTGCCACAGCATTGGGCCAAGGTGCCCTGGGGAGTGGGCCAGCCCGGGGATGCCAACAGTGTGCCAAGCGGGCAGCAAGGAGCAGATGATTCCTGCCAACCTGGTGGTCCATCTGGCAAGCTACAGAGCCATTTGGCAATCCACGCTCTGCAGCAACCTGTGTGGCAAGCTGCTGAGGACTCAGCAAGCCTGGAAGCCATGGGTGCCCATCTGCTGGTCTGGCAAGCGCTGGGCAGCGGAGGAGCCCTGGCTCCCAGTGCCAGAGGGGTGGAGTTGGGAGGCAGGCAGAGCATCCTGCAGGTCACTGCCAGGAGTTTCAGCAAGCTTGGCAGGGGCTGGAGAGGAGCACTGTCTAAGCCACTCTCATATTTCAGGAAATCAACCCTTGCCCATCAGGAAATCACGATCCTCCAGGCTGCAATTGCAAAGTTATCCTTGATCCATGTCTCCAGCCAGGTTGTTGCAGCTCTGTACCAAATGACTGATGCAGCTTGCGGGTTCATGGCTGTACATCATCTCCTGAGGCTCTGGAGAGCTGCTGCACTGCCTGCACCTTCCCATAACCTCCTTAGGCACAGGTCACACATGCCACCTGCCTGGCCCTGGTGCTCAAGACCACCACTCTCCACAATTTCCCATATCAAAGCTTGGTAACCCATCCAAACCGTGATCTCAAGTATGAGGGTTTGGTGCTGGAGCTGCTGGGTGCACCGAGCTCCCCGTCAGCGCAGCCTCGGTGGGGACCGCATTGCTGCTGAACTCCAGCATCTCGCCATGGGCTCTTCCAGCTGTAGAGCTGAGCTCTTTGAAGGCACAAGAAGTTGTTTATAAACAATGGGGAAATAATATCTGTCTCCTCATATCCTCAGAAGTATCATGGGAATTTTCTTTTGGTTTTTCCAAAACAGCTCATCCTCTGGCACAGACAGCAAGTGGGAATCTCAGCTGGATGTTTCAGACAATTACGAACATCTAAAAAAATGGATGGAAGTGGTCTCTGGCGTTAACTGCAGCAGCTTCTTAAACTACTGATGGCTTACTAATAAGCATCAGGATGGTAACAGTTATAGCCCAGATTCTGCAAACTTTCCACACACGATTAGCCTGCAGTTGGAGTGTGCTCCTCTGGGAGGAGAGGTGCTGGTGGGCTTGGAGCTAGCGGGGTGCAGTGTTACCCCTGAGCAATCCTTGAAGATCAAGATGGAGCCTGAACCAGCGGGTCCAACACTGCTGGTGTCATTGCTGACCTCCTCCCAGCGTGAGGCTCTCACAGACACTCAACGCCTGCCCGGCAGGTCCTTTCCTAACCTGAGTTCAAACCAGCTCCAGTTCTGCTGCTCTTGTTCAGAGGAGGCTTTCACTGACTTCAGAGGAGGTTTGCAAGCCCAGGACTGGGAACTTCTGGCTTGAGCCCTCCCAGTTACTGCACAACCCACCTGCCCTGGACAGTCTGCATCCCCAGCCTAGTCATAAAACCACCGTCCAGGGAGCAGAGTATCGCAAGGCATGAGGCAGGAGACCCATGGGCACTGGGAGGAGTTGGGCCCCACTTGTCTGAATTCCCCTACAGCGTCTGTCAGGGATGTCAGTCTTTTTCCAGCCCTGTCCCCTCTGCTCCAGTAACAATGCTGCTCAGCCTGGGCACTGCAGCAGGACCAGGAGGTGAAACCTCCTCAGACCTTGGGGCCAGATGACCAAATATAACCTGCCACAGAGGCATGGAAGAGGCTATGTTGTGCGATGCGCCATCAAGGACAAAGCTGGCATGGCAGTTAGTCCTTCCTTTGCTTGGTTTCGAAAGAACACACATTGCAAGCTTGGCTTTTTTATCAGCTCTTGGAAACTGTGTCTCTTTCTACCTCCAACAGCCTGAATTCCTGCCTGCGTTTCTTGTGGTTTCAGCTGGCTGTCAAAACGTCTATACTGGCGAGAAGAAAGACCGTTTGCTCCTCTTGCATGAACCACACTTTCCAACAACAGTTGCTAATAATTCATGCCACGATCAAGTGTGCGTAATTTGGAGATATTTCACCTTGCAAGTGTGCTGCCACAGGAAGCGCTCCCACGGCCGGCTGGATGGCAGGAGCTCACACCTCTCCCTGCTCCAAGGAGAAGCAACCTGGAAAAGGTCTGGCAGGTTTTATTGTCTCCTATAAAGGGGCAATAGGTGGATGCTCACTGTTCTTACGGGCTGTATTTCTTTTCTGCAGGAACCTGCAGTTTTTACCTGGTAGGTTACTGCTGCCATCCCTTGCTAGAGCCTAACGGGGCAGAAAGAGCTCAGCTTGGGCTCACAGAGCTCCAGACTCAGCCCTTCGGCTGGGGCACAGGGACCTGCCGTGCTGGGAATGCATGGTGGCACGGAGCTGTAGCCCGGTGGGTGTGAGGGGACCAGGTGGCCACAGAACCAAAGCCTCCCCAGGCCACCTCTGTCTTTCTCCTCCTGTCACCAACCTGCCCATCCCCTTGGAGGGCAGCAGCACAGCAAAGAGGACCACACTGTGGTCCAGGTGCTCAGATATGGGGAGAGCAGCGGTAGCGCAGTCCAGTCCTGGACCCCTTCTCTGACTTCCAGGTGGGGGATTATAATAAATGAACCATCCATATCAAAAGTCTCACCATCCATGCCACATCTTTGGCTATTGTAGGGCTAAAACTTTCAGTCTTTCTTGAGTCAAAGAGTAGAAACTGAAGGCTTTGCATCAGGACCGCCTGTTCTGGATGTTTCCAACTGGCCTTTCTGCGATAAAACGTGTAAATCAAGAAGAAAATCATAGGACTGTGCAAAGCCTGGAGTGGATCCGGAGGGTCTGGTCACTTGGTGTGACTGATGAGAAGTGTAGCAGGGAGCTCCCCAAACCCTCATGCTGCCTCAGTTTCCCCCTGTCCAGCACCAAAGAGTCAAACAAACTACTTTATTTCCTAAAAAGCATCCCTATCCCCATCTCAGACCACACTCTCCAACACATCTCCTTCTCCTTTTCCTTCAGTGGTCTGTTAACATGGCCAGGTCCTAGGCTCTCCAAAAATCAGTCTCAGTTTAACTCACCCCTCACGGCCAGCCCAGATCTTTTTCTGGGCTGTTGCACCTGATGATGGGTGCAATCAAGGGTCTTTCTGCAAGAAAGAAGAGGAGGCATCTGGGAGCTGTTTGGGTCAGGAACCAGGTCCTTGGGATATGAAATCTGCTGAAGGCAGCACTGCACCCTTCCATCTCCAGAGCATGGCGGTCCCCAGGCCCACGGAGAGCCCTTCCCTCGCTGGCAGCAGCGATGGCACAAGGGGTTATTGCTGCACAGGACGATGAGTTTAGCAAGGAAGGAACGCGGGCAACCAGGAGCTGAAGCGGCTAAAAATGAAGCTAAAGGAAAATGCAGTTTTAAGAAAAGTCAAGTGCATGAAAAGGTTAGAGTGCACCTTGAAAAATATAGGAAAATAGCAGTTTTCTTTCTTTTTTTTTTTCATGAAGATTGAGAGAAATTATCTTCTGAAACACTGCCGTAAGCGCCAGCCTCCCCTTCAAGTGCAGGACCCTCATCACACCGCGCGGAGCCCAGGACCCTTGGCCAGGCGCAGGGCAGGTGATGCCGCCCGGGGCTCTACCCAGGCACACGCCATGCGAAAGCGGCTCCGGGTTTCAGAGGGACTTGAGAAATCTGCAGCTGACGTCACTACTGTCATGAGCTCACTGCAAATCCAGCTGGCTCTAATTAACGCTCGGGACCTGGAGCCTCACGCTAACGTGCTCCAGCAGTGATTCAGAGCAGCGAGGGAGCCTTTCCATTACCTAACGAGTGTGGCTGGCCCTGAAAGCAAGTCCAGGCGACGTACCAAGAAACGCAGTGGCTGGGGTCCTCCGCAACATCACCCGTACCTCCGTCCTGCTCCCTCCTGGTGAAGTGCCCGTGCCACCAGCTCTGCAGCACAGTGGGAACTTGGGCAGTGAAACTTTTAGAGGCTTAGAAAGAAATTAACCTGCTGTGGTTAAATTTTGAATGTCCTAGCTGTGCTAAGTCAGTATTAGACCAGGTTTTAGCATGTTAGCTGGGGTTAGTCCCAGCTGGGTGTGTTAGAGCATCTTCTTGGATGGAGGAGCTGGAGGTGGGGATGGCAGTGATGGTCACAGAAGCTTTGTTGCTTTTACCAGAGCTTCAGAATTGTCCTTCTCTTTGCTTGGGCTGAAAAAATGCCCCTGACTCCAACAGTGCTTCATCTCAGTCCAGCTCCAAGAAGCAAACACCTCTCTGGTTTTGCAGAAGGATCATCTCTCCACCACCCTGGGCACCAGGTGAGCCCAAGAAGAAGCTGCCTCAACCTCTACCTTATAATCTGACACGGAGGAGCCGAGGAACATAAACCTCCCCCAACCACAATGCAGCAGCACAAGCAGAGCTATCTGGGTTCCCAAAGGAGGCTCATGGATGACCACAGCACCCTAAAGCTTCTCCTGGCTTCTGGGTGTCCACACGCAGCCCCAGCTGGTCCCACCACTGCCCAGGCACCACGGCAGCCTGTCTGCATGGGGCTCAGCTGGGCAGCATCACCCACCACAGGGCCATATCCCTGGGTGCCACCACGAGGAGACCCACCAGGTCTCCACCGTGCAGCCCGACGTGGGTCACCCACGTGCTGGGACAGAGCACAGCGAGAGGTCTGTGTGTGAGGACTCTGCTGTCTTAAACACAGGGGAGATCAAGGAAGGGGATGAATTAATGCTGGAAGTGGATTTGGTTCAACTCCTTTTCCTCCAAGGATGGCCTCCCCCCAGGGACTCAGTCAGGCAACCCCAACAGGCATGGGGGCAAAGGCAGAAAGCAAGTCGCCGCTCCTCCCATGGCAGCTTTCCCTCCACTCTTGCTAGATTTGGACTTGCTAAAAGCTGTTCAAACTGCCAGGCTTTGGGGCAGGTTTACCAAGACTTTACCATCCTCAGGTCTAAGTCAGTCGCCTGCAGGACCCTCTCCTTTCCTGACCTGCCCCGTTTCGTGTTGCAGAAGGCAATACAACTCTGATGCCAGCGATGCACAATGCCACTGCATCAGGTCTGGATGGAGGTGCAATGCCTTTGAGCATCAAGCTCTGCCTTGGACCATCTCATAAGCCCTTGGAGAGGTGGGCACAAGCTGGGTCATGGCAGACCTTAAGGGCATGTACCATCATCTCTTCTCCTCAGGCAGGTAGGAGAAGAGGAGGCTGAGGGGAGACCTGATCGCTCTCTACAACAACCTGAAAGGGTGTAGTGAGGTGGGGATTGGTCTCTTCTCCCAAGTAACAAGCAATAGGACAAGGGGAAATGGCCTCAAGTTGCACCAGAGGAGGTTTAGATTGGATATTAGGAAGAATTTCTTCATTGAAAGGGTTGTCAAGCACTGGCACAGGCTGCCCAGGGAAGTGGTGGAGTCCCCATCCCTGGAGGTGTTTAAAAGATGTGTGGGTGTGGTGCTTAGGGACAGGGTTTAGTGGAGGACTTGGCCATGCTAGGTTAATGGTTGGACTCAATGATCTTAAAGGTCCTTTCCAACCCAAGTGATTCTATGATTCTCTCTCTCTCACATCCCCATCAGTATTTACAGTCTCTTTTTCACAGCTTCACCTACTTCTTTCTTTCTCTGGGACTGAGAAGAGCATCAAGTCCAGGCCTTTGAAGATTGCTTTAGCTGGAAGGGAAAACAGGAATTCTTTTTAAAACCTTGATATCACTAATTCCATCCTTTTCAAAAAATAACTTTTTTCCTATCCTATGTTTCATATGTTGTTTTCCTTTTCTCTTCTAAGCATTTTCTCCCCCCTTTTCTCCATCCTGTGCTTTGCCACTGAAACACTGTACACTGGAAAGGATGAAAGCAAGACCCCAAAACTGTCTTTTCTTCATTTCCAATTTTGTCAAAATGGAAATGTAAAAAATAAGCTTTTCCAAGCTTTTTTTTCTTATTTAACAAAAGGCACTGTTGCAAGGGAAACGTAACTCTGAGCAGCTGTGCTTCCAGGCTGCTCAGCACCATGGGTGTTTCCTACCTATGAAAGCAGATGGAGAACCATGGTACCTGTGAGGCTTTTGTCTCCTATCTGTTTTTCTCTCTTTCTCATGAGTATCGTGTATTTCTTTCATCTTTCAGACTCATAAGTCCTGCTGGAGTTGTCCCATGCATTGCTGTACTTTGGCTCTTCCTCTTTAGACATTTTTCCCGTATACCATCAGTATCCTGATTTGAACTTACACATCTGCAGATCACTTTTTCTAGGATTTTTTTTTATGGCTTGTTGCTTCTCCCTTGCTAAAATTCCCCCAGGTTTTTTCCTCCTCAGTGCTCAGGCACACTCTGGTATCTCTTCCCATGCTTAAATGGCCGTGGTCGCTTACAGACACAGTCTCTCAGAAAACATTTGATCTCCTCTGAGCCCCTCCTGGAGCCCATCTCGCACGGCGCTTGCCACACAGACACATCACGCTCTTCAGGATCGCCAGTGGGAAATCACCACCAGCCACACTCGACGATGCCACGAGCAGCCACAAGCTGAGCTCTGCTCTATTTTCACAGAATCACAGAATCGATTTGGTTGGAAGAGACCTCTGGGATCATCGAGTCCAACCTTTGCCCTAACACCACCACGTCAACTAGACCATGGCACTAAGTGCCACGTCCAGTCTTTCCTTAAACGCCCCTCCAGGGATGGGGACTCCACCACCTCCCTGGGCAGCCCATTCCAATGCCTAACGACCCTTTCTGGGAAGAAATGCCTCCTAATGTCTAATTTATTTTGTCCCTAAAATAAGAGATGCTCCCTAAGGGGGGGACAGAGCTCTTAAAAAAAGAGCAATTTTGTAATTTTTGATCATTGCATAACCACTACTACAGTGTCTTCTCTATCACGAGATTTGGGTCAAGAGGGGACCTACACTTCCTGATCTGCTAAGGACCAGTGGGGTTTTTGCTTCCTTCACATCAGGGGTACTCCTCACCTCCTACTCATCTGGCTTATTTTACCTAATTATTGGAAAGCAGGATCAGGACCTCAAGGCACTGGCAATGTCCACCTTCTTGTCTCCTGTAGGCCATCACAGGCTCTGAGGCTCCATGTTTAGCATCGTGCAGATCTCATGCCTTTTGCACGGTTGGTGACACTGTAATAAACAGTGAAACTAATAGCAGGTATTTGTGAGCTATATTTTGTTCTCTGCAAAATGTTAATAAAGAACAATCTGTTCCACCATGCCAGGAAACCTTTTTATATCTTATTTCCAGAATACTCTAATACCAGTTTATATCTGCAATTCAATTAATGTTCTGGGAGAGGTAAATTAGCATCCCCAGGTCCCTCTGTTCTCAGCAAAGCAAGTTCCCACGAAGGGGGAAAGTCTTGCACGGCCTTTCTCGATGGCTCAGAATGGATCAAGGCAAGACCCCAAACACACAGACATCCCCTAAATAACCAGAAGGAGACTTCAGACATGCCTTGAAACACTCTGTATCACACAACAGCACTTACGTCCTCCTGAAACTGGTAGTCGGGTGCAGCGTGACACCTCATCTGTAAATCTGCCTGCTATTAAGTGCATCGTGTTTGGGCTCTATAGATTTTAAAATATGGATCAAATCAGATGATGCTACTCAGTTGTGCGTGTGGCCGTTGGCTTTTATGCTCACAGAAGCAGTAGGATGTTGCAATTAAAGAGCATAAGAAGGGAGTTGGTCTTAAAAGACAACCAGGGCCCCATGGCACAGAGGAGCCTTCTGCCCCCATTTTGCTCAGTTGACACTTGCCAGCACCAGGGACCTCCTGTCCCTCAGCGTTTCAGAAACAACCGGCCTGGTAATGAGTGCCGGGAGAAAGGAAGAAGCCTAATACCAATCTTATGGATCATTTACCCCACTGGCAGCCCTGTTTCCCCCCAGTCTGCAGCCAAAGCAGGGAGAACAACCAAAAGCCACCATGGCAGGGCTCTGTGTTGCCTTGGAGTGGGGACATATCTTCTCCGGGACCCTGCAGAACTTCATGGGAGCAAGACCCAGTTCTTCCACCATGGCCATGGCCAGGGAGATGCTGGGAACAGCCCACTCAAGACCTGTGGGCGTGCAGTGTTACAGCCCCTGGACAGAGCAAGCAGTGCATTGACCTGCTGGAGAAGCATTGCAACTCATGCATGACCACTGACTGGTGAAAGCAAAGCAGCCCATCCCTACATCACATTTCCCAGGTGCCGGCGGGCTTCCTGGGTACAGTCTCATCTGACATTGCCTGCCAGCCTGGAGTGAGACGGGTTGGCTGGAGCCGAAGGGCCTGTTAGCATTGCTCAGGCACCGGAGCATCCCGCTGCAAGCCAGGATGAGGGAATAATCCCCCAAATCTAACCACAAATTCCCAGAAGTGCCCAAAATGATCCTGATTTGGTGCTCTGTGAGGTCAGGTCTGGAGGAAGGGAGAAGGTGAGGGGGAAACTGTATTTTCTTCCTCTTCGAGTAGCCCAAACCAGCTGAAGTTTGAGGCTACTTGAGCCCGGCAGGTTGCCCAGCATGGTCCTGTCACCGTGCCGCCCTCGCCAAGCCAGCCACACGGACAAGGACTTCCAGAACATTAACTGCACTCCTGGGACATCCTTCTCTGCTCCTCCAGCAGCACCGGGTCAGCCCCCAAAACCCACCCTCTGGCCTCTCCCAGGACCTGCACAGATCATTTTAGGCACCAGCATTAAAACCACCTGCTTAATTACCCTGATGGCTCCTAGCGGAGTCCGGACACTTTGCAACACTTATTCCATCATGGAGTACTACAGGGGAAGGCTGCAATCAAATGTTTTCTTACAGATGCCGGTATTTCAGGAGAAAAGCAAAGTCCTTCACTTCTAATGCGTGACATGATCACTTGCAAATCAAGATGCAGAGAAAGGTTTTTTTTCTTTTTAGCCTGTGCTCGTGCCAAAACGTCACTGCAGGGCATGGGCTGGGGTGTCCCTCAGTGCATGGGTGAGTTCTTCTCGGGAGGTCTGTTTTCATGAGGTACAGCACACCGCCGTGGGCATAAAGTGCCTCAGAGGAAATCCTACTTCTGTTTCAGCCATTTTTAAGCCAAAAAAAAATGGCTTTGCAAATGTGCCATCAGGTCCCGACAGCACCGCGATGTCGGTAGGTCTGCACTTGCGTACGTCTCCCTCCCAAGCCTGTGCAAGGGCTGGCTGCTCACCACACTGCGTCGTTGACCCCAGGATCTTCCAGGTCTTGCTCTTCTGCCAGGCGTTTGTTTCAGAGCCCCTTTTCCTGGCGTTGGGGCTGGCATCGGCAGGGACACCCCACGCAGCAGGTGCTTCCAGGAGCATGGGAGCTCCTTGCCCAGCTCTCCCAGGACTCACAG
The DNA here is from genome assembly GCF_000690535.1 of Cariama cristata. NCBI lineage: Eukaryota > Metazoa > Chordata > Aves > Cariamiformes > Cariamidae > Cariama > Cariama cristata. The sequence continues at coordinate 13,591 of NW_009627883.1, forward strand.
CTTGCCCACCAGCCAGGCTGAAGGTTTTGCCTCCTGCGAGGCAGCTTACTGATCATCTTCAGGATGCGACTTTGCCAAAGGTCTGAGACGTCAGATGTTAAGGAAAACTGTGATGTTTTCCTAGGGCGTTGATGTACTTAGGTGGAAAGAGAGCAGGACCAGGCACGCTGCAGCAGCAATTCCCTGTTGTGATGCATCCGGCATTTGCTATCCCAAAGGGCCCAGGTGATGGCAGAGATGCCCAAGCTGGCCATGACCAAGTGGATCCCCCGCGTTGGCTGCAAGCACGGAAGAAAAGCAGGGCTGGGGGTCCTCGTTGCTGCGTCCCCACACCGGTAACACAACAGGCTCCTGCCCAGTCCTCAGAAAACACAATGGTCAATCTGACGTGGCATTTGGCCAAGTTATTTTGGTCCTGCAGAGCTGCCAGACTGTGATACTGCCCGTAGGTTTTCACAGGCTGTCTGGCAGCATTTCCAAACTTGATCACAGACTCAGGTGACAAAGAGATCCCGACTCCCCACGGGGAGTCACTCACCCACAGCACGGGGAGGCCAGATCACCCAAACGCAGAGGGATACATATTGCAGAGGGAGGTGAAAGCCGCTGCTCCAGGGTGCAATGCACGCAGCATCTCAGGGCAGCTGTCACAGCAGCAGGACAACCTGTCTGTGTTTCGGGTGCACATGGATGGCCAAACTCCTTAAGACACCGAGTGACCCTAGTGAGCCCATCACCAAACACCCCCTCGCCTCTTCTTCCAAACTCGCATGTAGCTCCCAGTCTCCTGCACGCTGCAGTGCACCGCTCACGCCTTCGCCCTGCCCTGCTGCACCCCTCTGCGCCCAGCTGTGCAGCATCCCTCGGGGTAGCTGAGTGATGCTACCAGCCTTCCTGCAGCCTGCAGCTCCCCTGCAGCGAGGGAGCGTGGCCCTGGCTCTGGGCTCTGCAGGCGCTGCGCTGCAGGGCAGGGCAGCTCGTGGTGCTGCAAGGGGGTGTTTGGTGCAAAGCAGAGGCTCTTGCTGCAGGCAGCGTGCGGTGCTGCAGGCGGTGCAGGGCGCATTGCGCTGCAGGCAGAGCAGAGGGCTACAGGCAGCACCCAGCAGAGGCAGGGGCAGGGGCACTCCAGGCAGCGGGGGGCTACAGGG
>NW_009627884.1:0-214 GCF_000690535.1 Cariama cristata
AGCACACGGCGGTCCTCCCGCCCTGCCGCCGCCGCCGCCGGCTTTTTCGCGGGTGCCGAGAGAAGAAACAGCAGAAAGGAAAATAAATAAATAAATGGAAAAAGTATTAAACCGGAGCTGTTGTGTTTGGGTGGGTTCTAAGCTTTTGCGATGAAGGCAAGCGACGTCGAAGGCAGCGGGGAAGCGCTGTGTGGCAGGGGGGCTTCAGTTCACG
>NW_009627884.1:328-542 GCF_000690535.1 Cariama cristata
AAATCTGCTTGTGCCACTGGAAACACGCGTGTCTCTGCGTGACGCTGTCTGTGCTTCTCTGTCGCTCCAGCTACGCCTTGCCTGCTTCGGTGAGCATTGCAGTGCCGGGGAGAGCAGCACAAAGTCAGGATCTGACCTTGTTTGCTCCCTCTTTACCCTTCAGTGCAGCTGTGACTGGGATTTCCACAGTCAGTTATTCCTGCCGAAGGAAATG
>NW_009627885.1:0-8847 GCF_000690535.1 Cariama cristata
GGTCGGTGGGGGGTGTGGGGGGCGGTGGTGTTAAACGTAAACATCGGTCTGGTTTTCCAGATTCTGAGGGAAGGCTGAGAAGGTGAGGTCCGCGCAGTCTGCTGCCGGTTCGGGGGAGATGGGTAGGCAGCCCGGTACAGGGTTGATCGGGGGTGGATAACAAATACCCGTGGGGGTAGGGGCGGCGTTGCTGCGATTGCTTTTTCTTTTTCTTTTTCTTTGTTGATGGAGCCCTGCAGAGCTGTCTGTCAAACCCTGTGTGTTGCTGCTTTCATAAGTAGTTCAGTGGAAGCAGGAGAGAGTGAAGTGGCAAATTTTTCTGGTGATACTGGCATAGTGTGAAAATTGCCAGTTGCTCCTCATGTTTGAATTTTATTTGCTTTTTTATTTCATGTTAGTAAATATTAAATGATGCATCTGGAAGCAAAACCAATACTGTATCTACTACGTTTAGTAGATATAAAGAAATCAATGGGGTAGTACAAATAATCGGGAAAGAAATAAGCATAAATGCAAAAAAGAAATCCTCTTGCAACACCGCATAATACGTACTGCACCCAAATCTTCAGTAGTGTGTGGTTTCTGCTCCCTCTGTCATAAAAAGATACAGGAGAATTAGAAAAGAGAGAAGACTGAGGGCCAGGGATGCTTAAGGTGAAGACTGTCATTAGGTTGGGAAAAGAGATAGGTTTTGGGGGACGGAAGAGGGAATGTTAAAGGCCTGTTAAATAACAAGTGATGTGAAAGTGAATAGAGGGTGAAGGTAATAGACAGTTATATTTTTCTTACTGAATTGAGAGAGTTCACTGGAGCAATCCTGCAGGACTCTGTGCAAAAGATTATGCATTTAACAGCTGACACTGCTTGTTCTGATGCGGGAATTCTGAGGCTCAAGTGCAATTTTTAGATTCCGAGTTTAAGGCAAGTAAAAAGAAGAACAATGCTGATTTAAACCAGTGGGATTCCTTTCTGCGTATTGTGCTGAAAGTTGCCAAAAGTTTACCAGGATTCAAAAAACTGACAGAAATATTCACTGAAGGAAAATTTTTTAAGGGCTGTGAATAACAACGTGTGACCTGGGAGTGGAAACTCACTATGTATTTGCCACGCTTGTAGGCTTTCCTGTTGGAGAAGGGATATTGGACCAGACTGTTTATCTCGTCTAGTACAACCATTCCCATGTTTTCCATTGTACAATATTAAAACTCAGCAGTGTATCAGTTATTGATTCCAATCTGCTTTAGTAGTTTACGGTAGTTTTTTGTTAGTGAGACCAGCTTAGATTTGGTTGCTGCTCCCTGCTCACACTGGGCATTTTGGAAGAGAGAGACAGCACTGGTGGAAAGTGGTGACTGTTTTTCACGGGTGTTTTCTTAAACATTAAGAAACAAAAAGTTACAAAGATCAAGTTTTGATATCTTCAGTTCTTTCTCTGTACAGTCATAGGTCAGTAAGCTACTCCGAGCGAGGCAAAGTTTAAGTAGCTTGCTTGCTGTGAGCTCTGGGTGGTACGGATTTTTGGACTGAAGAGAATAACTGGAGACCCTATTTTGATTTTCTTGGAAGTCTGATACATTTTTGTTCCACTTTGGTTTAGTGAAAAAGTAGAAACTCAAAAGAATCCCTTTAAAATACATGTTTTATAAGCAGAATTGTTACTGCTAGTTTTGTTTTTAAAATTGGAAGCTAAGTCTTTCCCATCTTGTTTCAGCTCTGGATGAAGGAGATATTGCATTGCTGAAAACATATGTAAGTAGCATACATATACAAGAGTGTTAAAGCAAAAAAGCAAATCATGTTAGGAGTTGAATGCAAGAGTGGAAGGATGTGTACTTAGTAAATCTGCTTCTCCTAGTGCTTTTCTCTCCTGCCAAAATCTTTTCTCCCTTTCCGCCTTCCAACAAGAAAGCCCAAAACTCAACCCACAACCCTGAAAATAATCCAGTAGGTTTGTTAGCTTGAAAGTAATGACTTTTTTTTTCTGTTTTTGTTTTGTATCTCATAGCCGATTGTCATAGGGGTCCAACAGCTCAGGCTTTTTCACTAATGAATTTTCTTGCTTCATGAAAAACAATAACTTTAAGATCCCTTCTCCCATCAGATTTACTTGCTTTTAGCTATCATATTAAAAACCTATTAGTAAGGGATACACGGACTTTAAAAAAAGAATGTAATTTCAGGAGGTGTTTTCCATGGACAGTAAGGCTTAAAATGCAAATCTCCTCTCTCTACCAGTGGGTTTGCAAAAAAAACTCCTGAAAAATGAAACTTGCAGCTTAGCATATGTCTGGATTTGGATCTGTTTGCTGGAAGTCTGAATTTTGTTGACATTGAGACTCCATTATGAGTCTCTGAAATATGACTTGTGCCCACTGTGGCTTTTTTGTTGTTGCCAACGTGATATGATGGAGATCTTGTAAAGGAAATCCAGATCCAGATCTACCTGCATTAGTCAGGGCAAGCTAGTAAAGCATTTTATCACAAGCAAGAATCTAGCTTCTGATTTGTCCCATGATCTTTCTGCCATCTTCTGTGGATGATCGAAAGGTTGGGTAAGGTAGTTAAAGTACTTGTACAAGTGGTTTTCAGATAATGTATACAGAATTCTGTCTATATGTAATTTTTACTAAGTCTTTTTAAAGCTTTAGGAAAAAATATTTAAAGTAAGGCTGAACAGGTTTAAAAGAAAAACAAATCCTTGAAGTTTACAGATGTGAAAAATTTCCACTTGCATAATTGGTCAGACGTGTGTAGCTGCACTCTGTTTTTGCAAACAGAAATATTGTTACTGGAACTTAATGCTGTCTTTTTTGGCTGTGATCAATAGTTGGCTGTTATACCAAGACAGTCTATTGAACACCTTGACACTCAGCAAGCTATTGGCATATTTTCTTAAACATAAAATAATTTGAGTTACAAAATCTACATGGTATTTCTTTTCCAGGGCCAGAGCACATACTCGAGGCAGATCAAGCAAGTAGAAGATGATATTCAACAACTACTTAAGAAAATCAATGAGCTCACTGGTATCTTTCTTTCTTAAGATAACTTTCAGTAGAAGAGCGACATATACCTAAATGAGTATTTTAAGAAGCTGATTTAAACAACTTTGGCATTGGTTTATGATTGTTACTTTTCTCACCAGAATACATTTCTTTATTTGGTAATGTGAGATTTTTGCTTTGTAGGTGGTGGTCTTTTTGATTGGGCAAGGCTAATCTGTACATATGATTATGTAATTTTGTAGTTTTACACATTTTTATTCAAAACTGTAATTTTTATATATTACAGTGGCAAGAAACAAATGCCCCTTCCTGCCACTAGATAATTTGTTGTGATTTGTATCAAGCTGCATTTGAATACTGAGTGAACTTCCATAGGCTGCAAAAACCCAACATACAATCATGAAGTAGTGGTATCAGTCCTTGTATAATGAAGAAGTGTGTATCAGAGCAGTTAGTGTTTAAAATCGTCTGGCTTAAAATCAGCTGGTCAGTTATGGCAGTTACAGTAAAAATTAATGTGTTCCCTAATTTTTCTTTGTTTGTTTCACTGACATATGTTTGTTGCCCTGTGGCTAATCCTCTAGTGGTCTTCAGTTCTGCCAGGAAGATGGCAATTTCTCTTTTTGAGTAAAATCCTTGATTCTTTCAAATACATCATGGAGATGGTAGTTTTTATATCTGTGTTTTGGAAGATTTATAAGGTTTTTCGTCTATGTGAATCCCTTAGCTTCTGATATCTTGCACTAAAGCTTTCCCTCAGTGAAAGCACGTGCAGAGTTTCACTCCTTTTCTGAAACTTTTAGAAGTATGCTTATCTCTGGTATCTCTGTCAAGCTTGGTTGTAATCGTCCCCACACTGCAGAACTGTATTAGAGGATGGCTAGGCTGGTATTTGCATGGTTAGCTGGCACAGTCACCTAGGCCTCATTTCTTTAGGGAACTTGGTTTTTAGGAAGTCCATCAAAGATGTGTGTGCATGTGTTTTGGAGATCTCTCAGAAAGCTTCCTGCAGGCTTCTGTGTAAGGTTCTTGGTGCGGGCAGGGTTGCTGACGTACCAGTTAACTGCTTCCTCCTCAGTTTGTCTGTGCTGTACGTAGGAATCAAGGAATCCGACACGGGCCTGGCTCCTCCTGCCCTTTGGGATCTGGCTGCAGATAAGCAAACTCTCCAAAGCGAGCAACCATTGCAAGTTGCAAGGTGGGGGCACTCTTCCTCTTTGCAGTGGAGCTGCATAGTGTTAAAAATGTGATTTATAGCTTATGTGTAGACTTTTTTAAAAAATAAGGTTCACGTGTTGTGCATATTGAAAGTGCTTTTTACCATTGTATCAAAAAGGAACTGTGTTATGCTTGATGATGTGTTACATACTTCATACTTGTACTTATTCCTGTAATTCTTGTATGATGCTATGATAATAGAATCACAAGTACAACAACTATTTCAGTGTATTTGGAAAATATGATTCTCTCCTGTTGATGCTTATACAAATACCAAGCCAGTTAGTTTGTCTGCCTGGGGGTGTTAATTCTATGTTCTGTGTTAGGTGTACAAAGATAATCAATGCAGACTCCGAGGATCCCAAGTACATTATCAATGTCAAGCAGTTTGCCAAATTCGTGGTGGATCTCAGTGACCAGGTGGCACCTACTGACATAGAAGAAGGCATGAGAGTTGGGTAAGCAAAATCTTTATGTTCTTATGAGTTTTCCTGGAGATCGAAGCTTTCTCATCTGATCCATTAGTTTGGCATGTCAACAACTATTGTTGCATATTCTTGCAGTGGTTGAAATTATAAAGCTAATGTCTTTCTGTTGGAAGACAGTAACTTACCTGCATGCTGTGCTGGAATCTTTTGATTTTGATGTCATTCTGATGAAAACTGTGCGTCATGGACTGAAACCTTTCAATTCAGGCCCCAGTAGTCCCAGCTTTCAGGGAGCCTGCGTAACCTGCTTCCTCTTTGGCAGTCTGCACTGCTACACACAGGGCGGCTACAGGAAATGTTTGCTGAGGAGGTGAAGCCTGTTATTTTTAGAATCAATATTTTGCCAGTTTGCTCTGTGGGGTATTTTTAAGTTTAGTTTTCAAAATATTTTGGAGTTAGTATTTTTGGAAACCTTAAACTTCTCTGCAGAAGGAATTCCAGTTTCTAGCCCATCTGACTATTAGCTTTCAGGGCTAGGCTGTCTTGATACCAGGGAAAAGAACAGTTTAAGAATTCAGCTTCTAATTTACAAGGTTGTTTCTATATGACAGTTGAATTAACCAATGTTAAAATAATAGTCTTTGTGCTTTCTCACCAGGGTGGACAGAAACAAGTATCAAATCCATATCCCCTTGCCTCCAAAGATTGATCCCACAGTCACCATGATGCAAGTAAGAACTACCTTTACTTACTATGACATTCTTTTGTCTTGTTGATTTTGATTGCTTTGCCTGGATTTTATTCTGGGCTGTTGAAAGCCTAGAGAGATACGCAGCATCAGGCTGTTAACTGCTCGCTTGCCTTTTTGTTGTGCAGGTAGAAGAAAAACCAGACGTGACTTACAGTGATGTTGGTGGTTGTAAAGAGCAGATTGAAAAGCTGAGAGAGGTGGTTGAAACCCCTCTGCTTCATGTAAGTAACCTCCAGATTGGTTTGAAAGATTTATTATTATTTTGAAAGTGTTCTGATCATCTGTTAGCATTTGAAAAAGCAAGAAAAGATGATGTAGCTGAGCGTAAACACCTAAGTGAAAGGAAGTCTAGTTTTAACAAGTGAAATCCAGCCTAGCCTGGTTTATATTGCTCTTCATGGACAATTTTCTTAATTTGCATATACTCTTTGATGCACATAATCTTTAATTTGTACATAACCTTGCCTTCTATTTCCCACCATTACAGCCTGAAAGATTTGTTAACCTTGGAATTGAGCCTCCCAAAGGAGTACTTTTGTTTGGGCCACCTGGTACAGGCAAAACACTTTGTGCCCGTGCTGTTGCTAACAGGACTGATGCCTGCTTCATCAGAGTAATTGGATCTGAACTGGTGCAGAAATATGTGGGAGAGGTAAGAGCAAATACTTGATGGAGTGCGGAATGATTTGCAGATTTTTAGTTGTGGGGACCAGACACCATGGTGGGTATGATGGATGAATGTGTTTGCATGCTGGGGGTACAAGTGGGGGAGGAACTGTCAGACAAATAGCTGCAGATCAGGTGATCAGTTCTAAGACTTGAAGTATGCTGTCATTGATGAAATGGATTTTACAACGCAGAGTTTAATCTGCTGTTCAGGACTCTAGGATTAGGATTCTGTTGCCAACTCTGCTACTTATTTTTCACTTGTCCCTCAGGTAAATGACTTCGTCTGTACTTCTGAATTTAAGAGTAGTAATTTGTCTCTCCTTTATAAATTGCTTTAAGATTTATGAATGTTCCATTATATGTGTGTGTACAAGTAAAAGAGCTTTATCATTGGAAACTTTGAAGTGTTTGGCAGCATGAAAAGTTTATTTTTGATAGTTTTCCTTTAATGTGCCTTGAATCTTTAACAAAACCTGATTTTTACTTTCAGGGAGCTCGAATGGTTCGTGAACTCTTTGAAATGGCCAGAACTAAAAAGGCTTGTCTTATATTCTTTGATGAAATTGATGCCATTGGAGGTATGTTTGTAGTATCTATAGCTCTAATCTCATATAAGAACTTCCAGGTTTCCTTTTCATGTTGTAATTCTTTGTCTGGATTGCTGCATTTCAATAAATGTGCTTATAAATACCTAATCAGCAAAACTACTACCAGCACATTCCATGTTCGGGAATCTATCAAGAAGTGGTTTATATAGCCCAGATGAGAAGTCGTTTTTGCACATTTGGAACACCCAGATTATTTGAACTTCAGTGAAGAATCTCTGTATGGTGTTTGCAAAAACTACTGTTAACTTAAACCCCCTTCAGCTTCTGGACTACATACTAAATCTTTGTTACTGTCTGAAAACTAAATAACTTTTTTTTTTTTTTCCCCCCCTTCAAAGGAAGTACTTAGGTTCTTTGAAAGTAGAACAATTTTTACACAGGCAATGGGGGGAGGATTTTGGTTAAGGGGAGGCAAAACAAACAAACAAACTACATTTACAAATTTCAGCAGCTTGGCCAGTTATTAGGCAGGGACGTATGCCCTTGCATACTGAGGATGAAGATACAGTGCTTATTCTGCCTGACAGATGACATCACTCGCTCTTTGTTTGAAATGCATCATTTTCAAATAAGCCCCTCACACCTCTTTTAAACTCATCACAAATACTTGTATGTAATTTAAAATTATTTTTCCAGGTGTCTTCTATGTAGCAGCTGTGAAACCTCCTCCGTGCTCTGAAGATCCCTCTCTTATTTTGTGAAACATGTGTGTCTTCTCTCTCCAGGTGCTCGTTTTGATGATGGGGCCGGGGGTGACAATGAAGTGCAACGTACTATGCTGGAGCTGATCAACCAGTTGGATGGTTTTGACCCACGAGGCAACATCAAAGTGCTGATGGCTACCAACAGACCCGATACTCTGGATCCAGCGCTGATGAGGCCCGGCAGGCTGGACAGGAAGATAGAGTTTAGCTTGCCTGATCTTGAGGTGAGAATGCTTTCTTTCACAGATAAGTATTTTCTGATATCAGAGCATTTCTTCAGTTAGGGCATTACTTTCTGGAAGCAGTTTACAAGAAGTAAGAAAAGCAGCACTCTTAAGTTATGTGAATGTAAGTTCACATGGAAATTTGGGGGATTAAAGATGTGCCAAAAAGGTTTTCCCACACTGCGCAGATTCCATCCCTGGCTGAGAAGTCGTGGTAAATAGCTATGTTCACTGTGTATTCCTGACTCAACAGATAAAGAATCCTTTAACCAGATCTGTGATTTAGTTCTTAAGTTGGAATGTCTTTTGTTTGGCTCTTTTGAGAGAGATTTTTTGAGGTACTTCTACACTAAAGCTCTTTTTGAAGTTATTTTCTTTAGCGTCATAGACACTTAAACGTGCTAGTCCAGACATGGGAAACCATAGCTGGGCAGCAAATAAGAGATTTATTTTCCATCTGCTCTTGCTCGGGATGTGGACAGCTGCATGCTAGAGTCATCACCTCTTTCATACCATGAACACTTCTGTCCTCCATCCTTTTTTCAGGGGCGAACTCACATATTCAAGATACACGCTCGTTCGATGAGTGTTGAAAGAGACATAAGATTTGAGCTGTTGGCTCGGCTGTGTCCTAACAGCACAGGTAAGCTGAATTTTTTTTTTTCCAAACAATTTTGTGTATGCTTTTTCTCCACTGGTGGTCAGTGTTGAATTCGTTTATCCATTTCTTTCAAAGGCGCCGAGATTCGCAGTGTCTGCACGGAGGCAGGCATGTTTGCTATCCGAGCACGTCGAAAAATTGCAACAGAGAAAGACTTCTTAGAAGCAGTGAACAAAGTCATTAAATCGTATGCAAAATTCAGTGCTACCCCCCGCTACATGACCTACAACTAATATCTTGGAATGTTTTTCCTGTTCCTGTTGTTTAACTTCCTGTGAGACAAAAATCCAAGTGTAGTAATTCGTGTCTTGTTCTCTGAAGCTAGAAATAAATGGAGTATTCCAAACAGGAGGTGGAAGTTCATTATGAGCGTCTTCTACACTAGTGGAGTATTGCTGCTATAGAAAAAAGTATCTCAGTGAGGTTCTAATAACACAGCCTAAACCAGTGAGATATTTTTAAGTCAGATACCTGGGCAATGTTAGAAATCCAAAGTTTGGATGCCTAGTCACCATTTACACCCCAAAACTTCCCATCGAAGCTGTACAGGCACGACCACCTGAGGAACCTGAACATACA
>NW_009627886.1:0-215 GCF_000690535.1 Cariama cristata
CTACCTCCCGCAGGTGCTCCACTGACAGGTATTTTCATCGATGCGCTTTAAGAGACCGAGTTTTTTAAAACCGAGCGAGACCAGCCTGGCGAGGGAGTCCCTCGGTCCCCAACGCAGTCACAAATCCGGCGTGACTTCACATCAGGCCTCACACAAGGCTGGCGTGTGAACCCTCCTGCGGGGACCGCCTGTCGATGTGCGTCGGTGGCGGCTGC
>NW_009627886.1:234-2397 GCF_000690535.1 Cariama cristata
GGCTCAGCACCGCCGGCGTGACTTGGCAGCATAAATCCCACCAACTCCGGCGACGAGTAGAGTTTCTAACTTACATGGCTGCTTTTGAAATCCCACTCTCCGGCGTTGCTCGCTGGGCTGGCAATCATCAGCTGACCGGGGCCAAACAGCTGAAGATGCACCTGAGCAATTTTACTACGTCGAGTATTTCCACTGATGCCAAGCAAATGTTAGCAGGATCGGTCCCAGCAATAAATCCCACCAACTCCGGCGACGAGTAGAGTTTCTAACTTACATGGCTGCTTTTGAAATCCCACTCTCCGGCGTTGCTCGCTGGGCTGGCAATCATCAGCTGACCGGGGCCAAACAGCTGAAGATGCACCTGAGCAATTTTACTACGTCGAGTATTTCCACTGATGCCAAGCAAATGTTAGCAGGATCGGTCCCAGCATCAATAATAATTGCCCAGGTGGGAATGAAAGGTGTAGCATGCAACTCCAGACACAGGGGAAAATCTGCCCATACTTTGCCGCTGTGACAGTTCATTAAACCACTTTAAAATATGTTGGTTTTTTTTTTTGTTTTTTTTTTTTTTTGTTGGGGGGGGTATGTACAGAGACGAAGAGCGTGGGTGTGTGGCAGCAGCAGGGCTCTTTTCAGGTGGTGGCTTTCAACCAGAAAGGAAAAGAGCTAATCCTTAAATCGGTCAGTTGTTTGAGAAGAAATGACACGCATCTTGGATATGCAATTACTGAAAATCTCAAACACATAATATAAAACACAGACGGAAGAACCGACTCATTGTTCGAGACCTGCCTTTTGAGTTCAACCCTTATTTAAAGTTTGCATTCAAAATTAATCGATTGCTATGGGATACACACAGAAAGAACAATTCCAAGGCACCTGGTTTACTACGGCTTTGTGACTGCACAATATTCATGGTCCAGAATGATGTCTTGTGAAAGCTAAGGACGAGGGGATATCATCTGTAATAGTCAAACGTCAACTTGTTTAGTATGTTTAATTAGGATTCTTGGCAACCTTAATAATTCACTGTATGTATTTACCAAAGGCAACCTTCCCTCTCTGTCTTTGTGAAGGTGTTAGATTCAAGCGGGAGGGCTCACGCGTGCAAAACCAGTGGTCGCCATCAAATCCGGTTATTCCGAAACACTCACTATTCAGGGTATATTTTTCATGTAAAACAGGAAAGAGCCAGAAAAGGAAAACGGAGCACCAAACCGTAGCCAAAAATACAACAGCCCTGCTTGTTTTGCACTCCCTTCACAAAGCCTCTACTACACCCTCTTTCGCCTTTCTCCAATCCAAAATGGAGGGGTATTTAATTTTCAGTGTATTTGATCTCATTGAGAGAAGCTGCGATGTCCCTCTGTAACCCCGGTAGTCTAGCAACGCGGAACAAGCCTAACGGTGCGTTACTTTATCAGTTCTGCTTGCCGGGCTAAATTAAAATGATGATGAAAAAGCCCATCGCTCCAGCCACTGAAGGGACTGGTAGGGAAACGGTCCATTAAACCCAGATCAGGAGCTATTTATAGAACTAAGCGACTACTCGTTAATGTCGCCTGCGGGTACCAATGAAATCTCTAATAGACACAGGGCTAAACATTCGCACCCTGATTCTTTTCCAGTCCAAACTTCCAGGTAATGTTTAACGGATGAGCTTCGAAACACGGGCAAATAGTGCAAGAGGTTTAAATACATCTTTGCTTTGAAAAAAAGGCCACTTCTCCCGCGAAATAATTTCCCATCCTCCCAGAAAGTGGTAGCTGGGGAAAATGGGAAATAATTTCTATTCGTAATAATTTCTATTCAGGCTAAGCTGAGTGATTCTCCCCATCAGAAAATGAAGATTTGACTGTTCATCTCCGAAAGCGAAGGCGCTACTGAGAAATCTGGAGAAGGAAGACAGCTTGTTATCTGCAAATGAATCTCCTGCTATAACGTTGCGATCTGATTGTGCATTTGTTTCCCTTCCCGCATTTCATGTGCCTGCGCGCTGAATGGCTGCCAGCGCTATCTTACCAGCACAGCAAGCTGACGAATTGCTCTTTAATAAGGCTCTCGTTAATCTTTTCCCCCCCAGGAGATCCGTATTTTCTAGTCAGATAAGGCTGAAAAATTTCAGACAGTGAGAGGCGGCCAGCCCCCCGACTCGTTCCT
>NW_009627887.1:0-236 GCF_000690535.1 Cariama cristata
TTCTTTTTTTTCTTTTTTTTTTTTCCTTTTGCTTTGTTTAATCCTTTCACCAGGTCCTACCGTATAGCAAGGTGGAGCAAGACATGGCAGTGCCATAGTCAGAAGTAGAAGAGTTTAGGTGAGACAAACTGGAGACTTGGCTCTGCAGAGAGGAAGGGCTGGCCGAGTGCTGTCCCATGTCTGGAGACTGCCCCGCACTGTTTGTCTGGTGGCTCTGATGCTGTCCGAGGCTGGTG
>NW_009627887.1:399-608 GCF_000690535.1 Cariama cristata
TGCATCTGCTGCTGCGCAGCCTTGTCTTTGGCCTGGCGTTTCATCTTGTAGCGGTGGTTCTGGAACCAGATTTTGACCTGAGTCGGGGTGAGATGTATCATGCTGGCTAAATGTTCCCTCTCCGGGGCCGAGAGGTATTTCTGCTGCTTGAAACGTCTCTCCAGCTCGTAAACCTGGGCCTGGGAGAAAAGGACCCTCCGTTTCCTCCG
>NW_009627888.1:0-19751 GCF_000690535.1 Cariama cristata
TGAAACGCCGAACCGAGGGAGATGTGAGGGGAAGGTGAGGGGATTTCCAGCGTGTTAAACCATGCGTGTTTGAAGTTGTGTGGAGAAAAGCTGTTTTGCCTCACATTAAACCTGCCTTTACTAGGCAGTGAAAGGGAGTAATGTACAATTTCTGTGAGGCTCTTGACCTTCAGGAACAAAATTAAAGCAATATGGTGAACACTCCTGTTGCTTCTTAGAACAAAATGTAGTGGTTTTTTTGTTGGATAGTCCAGACCTTCTCATCAGCAAGAAAATGCTAATCATTTCAACAGGTGTTGATGACATTAATTCAGTTTTGCAGAACAAAAAGCCCCAAGCCTCTCAAGCCATCCTTAAGAGTAGGTTGAAGGGGTGGTGAAGCATGACTGGAAAATCCAGTAAGGCTGGCTCCTGATGTGGCATTTACTTTCATTGCTGTATTGACTTAAAACTCAGAGTGGAAGATGATGTTTACTTAACCTCGGTGACATTAAGCCCATTAATATATCTTCCTTTTTTGTGCCTTTGCAGGGGAAGAAGTTTAACTTTGGGAAGATTCTCTTCAGTAATACCACCATTTTCCTGAGATGTAAGTGGTTACAAGGGATTAACCTGCTCTCTCTGCTGTTTGACACACCCCCACCCCCACCCCCCCTCCACTTTAACATTTGGGATTCAAAACACTGTGAAGTGTTTAACTGTGCTGGTTGCAGTGACAGCTAATCTAGCACTGGATGAAAGCCATAGCTCTGATACGGTTGAGTGTGTTAACAGCCTTGAAGCTTCCCAGTTGTGATCTGTTTAGGCCCTCTGTGGAGAGGGCAAGGTGGGCAATGGGAGCACCACTTCATTTCAGATAATGGGTAACCAGGCATGGGATGTGCTGAGCCCTACTGTGAGGTGTGCTTTTCCTACTTAAGATAAGCTAAATTCCTCCAGCTGAGAGATCTGGTGCTGACTGGGATGGGGGCTCTTTGTATTGCAGGGTGACTGATGCCAGTGTGCAGGAGGCAGTTCTTTTTGAGGCCGTGTTCCTTTTTAGCTGGGTGCTCTGGGAGTGGTAAGGGAATGTCGTTGCACACTATGGCACACTCTCCTGAGAGCTGTTTTCTCCCCCAGTCTCAGTGTGTGTGCTACAGAGCAAGCATGTTTGCAGCTGTCCTGTTTGTTCTTGTTGTTTATTGCTCTTTGCTGATCTGGCCAGGGCTATGGGTTATATAGGTTACTGCTTAAAGGAGAGTTTCTGTAAAATACCCTCTTATCCGTGAACACGAGGACAGCATTTAGATGGCAACAAGATGATGTAGGTGACTTGTGGAAGTGACTAGCTGATATAAAAAGGCTTGAAAACTTTCCCATGTGCTTTGAGCTCTTTAAGGGGTTGTTTGCACCAGTTCTTACTGTCAGGGGGCTAACGTGTCTGATCTTCAGCTGCTAATTGGATGGTTATACAGGAACAGTGCCTGTGAATGCCCTTCTGCACTTGTGTCAAATGAGGAAATAAAAGTCACTTTAGAGATAATTAGTGGGATCTGTACCTTTTTGGCTTCAAGACTTAGTTGCTGCAGTGATTGCACTCTTTTTTTTTTTTTTTTTAACTGAGAGAATTAAAGTATTGTGAGGATTAGCTGATGCTTCTTGATGAAATTGCATATTGCTGTGGTCTGTTATGTTTAGTACTTACCTTGTTGATTTTTGGGTTTAATTTCAGATACCTGCCCTTCTTGGGACAGTGTTTCAAAGTGAGTTTGTTAAAATGTCTCCATTAATACCATATGAATCTGAAATAGGAGGCTAGTATTAGAGTGGTTATTAGTGAAGGTCCATCAGGTCAGGGTTAAAGTTTTCTCACTTCAAGTGTAGCTCAAATGCTGAGTTTGCTGCAGGATGAAAATGTAGAAATCTGATGCTTGGGGAAAAGGAGGAGGGGATTGAAAGGGCATTTGGAGCTTTGGTAAGTGTTAGGCTTTCTTGTCTAAAGTTTAATGGAAATAGTGTAGTCATACTAACGTGGCATCTAAGATGTGGGTCCCTGCAGTGAAGTGTGTGGTAAGTCTAGTCATGAGGTGTACAGCTGAAATAACGAAGAGGAGGAAGGAACTAAGGCATGAAGAAAATAATATTTGTTACAAGACAGGTTTGTGGCAGAGCTGGCAGTAAGAATTTGATCCCCTGGCTCCTGCTGTGGACTTCAACGACACTGTGCAGTCAGACTTTAAACAGGCATTAAGCCTTAAAATTCTTTGGTGAAGACGCCTGTTTTGCATACCAGTCAGATTAAAAGATTTATGTGAATTTAGGTAATGAATCATTGAAAGAGGAAGGAACCAAGGTTAGGAACTTAATTTCACTTTCTCAGCCTAGGTAATACTTGAAGCTTCCCAGTATCGGATACAGTTTAACTTTACATACTGTTTCTTTTCTGCCTGTGTATGTGTGGAAATTGGTATCTCTTGTTTGCTGTCTGTTGCCTCTTCCCTCTGCTCTGTGATGTTTGTGTGGACAATATGACCCTTCTTGCCAAACATGATTGCTCCTGGCTTGTTCCTGTTTTTGGTGAGCACCTGCATCTCCTCCTCTACCACCTCCTCCTTCTTCTTTCCCTTTCTTGATTTTTGATATTTGTTTTGTGTGTGTGATGTATTGATGTCTGATGCTTTCTGCTTCTGATTGGGAAGACTGCCGCTGGTGTTTAGTATTGTCAATAATTAATTTATTTTTACCTACTAATTTTCTATAATTCTATTCTAGAAGGCATCTGGTTTCCTGTCTAGGATCATAGTAGAAATCCTGCCCTCTGTAAATGAGTACAAAGACTGCATTGGAGTTGAATGTTGCTGGCTTTGTTTGAAGGCTAAGGAGCTTAGATTTCCATATTACTGAATTCAATAAATGCCATGGATGCCTTTTCTGCTTTTTTGAGTACTTTTCAAGGTTTCTGTAATTTTGATGTTTGCAAATACTGGGGGATTGTTCTAGTTATGACCTGTTTTACCTTTAGTTGGTGTTACTGCTGAACATAGAGTTTCAATAATCTTATTTTTTTTTTATTAGGTAAAAAGGAATTTAAAAGGTATTTTTTAATCCCTCCTACTTTTTTGAGATGTTCCTCATTTGATCAATTTTATCAGAAGAGCCTTTGCCTTCTAATAATTTGCCATCTACCCATGTCACTGCAGTGCTTGTGTTGCCTCTTAGTTTTTATTGTGCCTGCTGCAACATCTAGGGCTGTGTGTAGAATGTATGCCTTGTTTTCATGCTTACCAGAAGGTGTCATAAGGAAACTCTTATTTTTCAGTCATTGCATTCTAGTCTTTTTAATCTTTGGTGTTAGAGACTCAGTTGTTGATTTTTTTAGCTCTGCGTATACTTGCTTTAGTAGTCATGTGGTTTAAAGTGGGATTAGTCAGTTAAGACTCCATGGCAAGGTCTTTTTTCTCATTGCATTTTTTACCTGCAGTGGTCAACATGCAAACATTCATTAAAAGCTCTATACATGTAACAGATTTGTGGGTGTCTAGTCTGAGATGAATGTTGCCTGTAAAGACATGGGGACTTACTAGCCACTAGAAAAATGCTGTCAACTCAAAAGAGTTTTGCCATCTGTTGACTGACAAAACCCAAACGTAATCATCTAAGTGACTCTTTCAAGACTCTGAATAATCACTTCTCACTTTGTTTACAGATGAAGCTTATCTTCTTAATATAAAATTCTCTTCATCAGGCTTTAGTTTCAGACTGATATTTGAAACACAAAAATCACAGGGTCTTTCCTGAGTGAGGAGGATGGGGAAGTCTTGTATTTCACTTTTCATACATGTTGTTCTCTAATAAAGTGGAAAGTTCTCCTGTTGCTGTTTTAGGTAGCATTGCAGCTTTGATAGTGACCTAATGTATAGATGGCTTGTTTGTCTTTTGGGGGGGGGCATAGATGTTCACTTGCAAAATCTTGCCTTTTAATTTATCTTCTTGTTGGTGATATTGGTATATTTAAATTATCTGTGCAAATGACCCTTAGTATTAACCTGTTCTAGCTCTCTCTACCTGCCATGTGCCCCACGTATCTTGGAAAGGGAAATCCTTTTGTGTATTGCAATCGCTGGGAGTCACTGCTGTTCTCCTCTTGTTTGGTATTTGCGGTTGCTGAAATATCCCTGATTGTCTTGAGAACAGAACGTTTCCAAATCATCTTCAGCTCTTTAATAGAATTGTGTAATGTTGTAATGGAATTCTGTTTTCCACGTGCTTCTTTCCTTCTCTGAACAGTAATGGATTACTTGATGAAAATGTTTTTCTGTTGTTTTGCTTTCAGTTTTGTGTTTAGAATAAATTTAATTATGGTAGTTTGGCACAGAATGGAAGGAAAAGCATGGCAGGTAGAGGGTGTCTTATATGTTCTTATCTGTTTGTGTTTTTTTTCAGTTGAAGGGGATGAAAAAGCTTGTGAACCCTCCCAAAGTTACAATGTTACTTGGTACTTAAGATATTCTGACTGCTACAATGAAGTCTTCAACTTTGGGGTAAGAATTGTGTGGAAAAACATGGGTTGTGATGTTTTAGGGGTAAGCAGGGGTGACGGGATTGGAGATCTCACTTGCATCCTCATTTCTCTTTGGGCCTAAAAGACACACTCCTCCATTGGAAGGTAACAAATTTCTGTATCATTGGGAATGGAATGGAAAGGAATTGATCCATATCTTGCTGGAATTACTGACTTCTCCGGATTGTGGCTAAGGTGGAAGCATTTGTCAGAGTTCGTTTAAACCCAGAAGCTTAAAATAAGTGCATCAGCCCTAAACTGAAGTGTGTGTTTATGGTAGATGAAAAGATTATTTACAACAATGCTTGACAACAAATAGAAAAAAAAGAATATTTTCATGTTTAGTCTAAATTCTATTCTTTATGGATGCACATTGCAAGTATTAGCAATTTCTACAAAACGTATAGTGTTTCTGTCAAAAGTGGTAGAACACAGCTGTGATTTATACTGTGTAACACCTTTCCATGTTTACTTAAAATATTAATTATGACTAACCTAACACAGTACTGGAGTCTTTAATATAATAATGTAGAGTTTGTTTGTGTAGACAGAAATTTATGCTGGCTGCTGCACCTCCACTGCAGGAATACTGGGATTTATTTTTTTTAATTAGGTATTAATTCTTACTCAAAGCCTGTTTGTTTTGGGGTTTTTTTGCCCTCATTTTTGGTCCCTGTTTTTTGGCCCTCATTTTTATAGTCTTATGTTGTCTTGATGGCCTTTGTCCTGTGAAGTCCTGTTCAAGAGTGTGTGCAGAGGGAAGTTATGGTGCTCTCCAGGTCTTGCAGCTGCCTACTGAGGTAAACTATTTGATATATTGGATACTAACCGAAGTTCAATTCTATGTTTGGCAGGATGAACAGGCAGAGTACTATTTTGGGGCTACATCTGAAGAGCATCCGGGTTGGTCAGGATACTATGCCACAGCTTCTCTCCTCTTTCCAAATTGCTCTGAGCTCTTCAGGCCTCAGGTATGTGTAGAAACTTCACAGTTTGGTCTGTTCTCTCAAACAACATAGAGAGAAGGTGGTAGTTCCTCTTAGGTGTGTTAGCATCCTATGCAAGTATCACTGTGGGTTGGGAGGTACTTGTTTTTATCTGTTTATGACAACCAAACTGCAATGATGATTTCTTAACTTTGCTTTACTTCTGGCTTGCTATTCAACATATGGCCCCACCATGGGGGGAAAACAACTGTAAAGTTAAGTGCTTCTTTTTGTTTGTGGTTCTGCATTCTGAATTTGTTTCAATTACAGAAGGCTACTGTTAGTTGAGTAAAAGTGTGAATCTCTGGCAGCAGAGTGAAGCTCCCACTAAATTTGGGTTGACAAAGGACTGACATTTTTTGCTCAGCTAATGTTCATTTATAATAATGGGAATGAAAAAGTGTTGACAAATGGGTTACTTAAGCACTGATAGCAAGTTAAAAAACAAAAAAATAAGTAGTGCTAAAATGTGTTTGAAACAAATCAAATGGAAGAGAGGAGACAATGCAGAACATCATAGGGGAGATAATGTGCAAACATAGTTTCTACACCAGTTGTATATCACCAGGTGAAGCTGTGCGATCATACTAATGACAATATCGATATAACATGCTGTCTTTAATGGTGTACGTAAGAATTCAAGGCAAACTGTGCAGTGTGACATCTGTATTCAGCCATTCCTGATTTAGACAAAGGGAATACTGGGAAATGTTTCATAACTATTGAACCTGGTGTTCTGGTTTCTTGTTTGTTAGTTTGTTTTTTTCTTGAGAAAAAAGACATGCCTAAAGGTGACTTGAAAAGGGTTTTTAATAATCTGTTTGCATGCCTCTAATTCCTTTGATATGCAAAGATAGCTTGAAGGGTGGTTTGTTTGTTTGTTTTAAATCTGTATGCTGCCTGCTCTTTATGTTTAATGATATGAGAAGTGCCAGTTCTACTTTTACTTGGTTTTATAGAAGAGATTTTGTGGGTTTAGCTGTGTAATATGAACTCAGGCATCTTAACTGTACATTCAGGTTGGTGAAAGTGGGGTTTTAAAAGTCTTTAAGGGACTCTTCCTCCAATTCCTTTGAAAGGTCTACTGAAATTTTAACAAAAGATAATACACTCAGATGTTCTGAAGTTTCACAGAAATTTCCCATTTTGTTAATTTTTTTTTCTTGCGGTATAAGAGTTTCATTATTCTGAAGTTTCACAGAAATTTCTCATTTTGTTAATTTTTTTTCTTGCGGTATAAGAGTTTCATTAGATTTTAAGTCACCATAGTTGGGGAGAGTTGGTGAAATCTGGATCTCTAATAGGTACCCTCTCATCTAGGGACTTTTTTGCATAGACTAAGGCAGAAATCTCCAAATCTTGTTTATGTCTGTGTAGACTTCATCTGGTAATGGAGATACCCAACATATTAATAATTGGAAAATAAAATTAACTTCACTACTGTCATGTCTGTGGGTCCAGTTCTAAAAATAGACACCTGTTGTCTGAGAGGAGAAAACGCAACTCTCAAATGACACAGTATTAATCTAAGTATTCAAGACACCCTCCACAAATGGACAGTTGTTTGATTTAGAAAAATGAAAGCTCTCTAATACAGCTGTTCAGAGAATCCTTCCTTATAATCAAGTTTACTGGAAGCCGTTCTGGTAATGTCATGTTAATATAAAGTGCCTATAAATGCTGTATGTTTCTTATCTTGCAGATTTTCTATAAAGAGTTTGTTCATCCAGAGCCTCTCTCACCTGAGAAACAAGAGGTAAATTTTTTTTCTTTTTCCTTCTAATGAGTGAGTGTAGGCATGGAAGAGAGAGTTTCGACACATTGATTTATCCATTTTTCTGTTTTTCTTTAAGGGCTTAAAAGAGAAGAAGGAGAGTGGAGGAAATCACACAATGGTGGCAGATAAAACTGTATGTATATTGAATTCAAACATGGCTTGGAATCCAGCAGTCTTAACTTGTTGGTTTTGGTTGTTGGTTTTTTTTTTTAGTTTTATATTTCTTTGTATAAGCAATCCCATTTACAGGGATGGTCCAGTGTTCTGTTGTTTTGACATCTGGATTTTTTTTAGTGTGAAACTAGGTAGGTAGCACTGTGTGGAAAAACAGAAAACCGTAACAGAAACAGAGGAACTGCTGCTTCTATATGTGAAATATAGAACTCATACCATTCAAACTGATGGTATAAATTTTTTTTTTCCACAGTAATTTAACCATTGATATGATCTGTTTTAAATGGTGACTAATACTTAGAGATTACATCTGGCTTCATTTTTAACTAGCCAGTATTTTAAAACATTATACCTAACAAGTTGAGTGATTACGTCTGATTTTCAAATCTGTTAGTATTTTATTATATATTATGTTCAAGCTTTAACCAGGAACGGTTGTCAAAATAACTTCAATTTGAATGTCCTAGATGCCAGCAAAGAAAATGTATTTAACTCCCTGTGTACTTACAGGGCCATTTACCTTAAAGCTAAAACATAAACAGCTGCGAGTGCAATTGTGAAATAAGGAATCAACGCAGCAAGAGATGGAGATATTTTAAAGGCAAAATTGGTGTATAAAAATATATCCATTTTCTTTCAAGTTTGCTTTTAACTAAGTCTCTTAATTTCAGTCAATTTCAGCATAAACTTTTTTTCGATGCATAAAATTCTGTTGGCTTTAGGTCTTGTAGTCAGGAGGTTTCTTAAAAGAAATGCATGCTCTTGATACTGGAATTCTCTTCAAGAGGCCATTATAAAAAAAGTCTTTGTAGTAGTTCTGCAGTAGTCATGTGAGCGGCATACATGTATGTAGTCTTAGTTTTAACCTTAAAGCTCTTGGCAAATATTGCAGTTTCTGAGATGGCTAGAACTTCCTCAGTTGTGGAATTAACAGTTTTGTATGCTGGAACTCAAAGAAATCTCTGATTGGTTTTATGGTGCAAATATTTATCTGGGCAAGCTTCCTCTGTTAGTTCATTGGCAGGGTTTGAGTCTTGTAGGTTTGAGAGCTGTTGCAGGGGCAGTAGTAGTTTCCACAGGAAATGACCACTATGGAAATTTTTTACTTGTCAGCTACCTATTCTATCTTGCACTGTAAAATTCAGCCTGCACCAGGGAGCTGAGTTATATGTAGCTGTGCTGTTGGCAAACAATTGATTTCAGGAGGAAAGAAGTATCTCTGTGGTGGTCCTAATGTTTCTAGACTGAAAACAAGGAATAGGATGTTTTGCTGAATTTGTTGTAACTTTTGCAGTACCTTTGAGATGACTTTTGCACGAAGCCAGTATTAAACTTGCAAATAAGCCCTGATCACCTCCCAGGCCTCTGAGGATTCTTTGGATTCAAACAACTAAATTTTAAGTATTATATGTAATAAATAGGTTTGAAATTTACATACCAAATATTTATTAACAAGTTTTAGGCCTGGGAAGAGGTGAACTTTATTTTTTACATGGAAGATATCACCCATGTACAGCAAGTCTACTTGTGTCTTCTTGATTATGTGCTGTCTACATGTAGACATTTTATTTTCAGGCAATGAATGCCGTTATCAAAACTTGGCGAGATGGGCCGTATATATTTATTGTACAAATTGGAATTACAACTGCAAAGGATTCTACTACCAGAAGTAAAAGAGCGGAGAAAACAACACCTTCCTCATATCAAAATAAGCCCTTTACAAGTAAGATAGCTGTTTATACAGTAAGCTAATAATATAGTGCCAATTTTTACGTATACCGATCTCAGTGTATTCTAAGGTACCTTTAATATATACTGTATGGTTGACTTTACATAGATGTAAGTATTACCTATTACAACTCTTTCTTATTGTAAGAAAATAGGTGATTGTTAGTGTCTTGAAGATCCTAAAGCTGTTGGTCTGTCAGTTTAGTGATGGAAAAAAAGAAGAATCCCCATGCTGTTCAATTTTGAGGCTTGGTGTTGTGTTTCAAAAATGTGCAGACCAACACAGTGATTTATATTAATACGCTCAAATCATGTAGAATACAAATATCTTAATTCTCACCGTGAAATTATATCTAACAGTGCATTGATAACCTATCAAACTTGAAAGAAGTTTGAAAATACCCTTAAAAAGTTAACTTATGTGTGTTTCTGTACTTTCCTGTTACATGTAATCTCCAGCACAGATTACTTTTACTTTAAGTACTGACATGAGTTGCTTGGTAATGGAGCGTATAATTTTAATTGCATGCTTTTAGCTGTGTTATGAATCTTAACTTTCTTTGATTAAAGCGCAAGTTAGATTTAAAAGCTGTGTGAAGATTTGGAATTTCTTTATGCTTGAGTAAAATTCAGTTAAGTACTTTGTCCTGGCTTCCTCCTTTTGGTTCTCATTCAACATGGTTATTGGATTATCTTTTGACAGTGACAGTAGAACTGAAGGGGCCATATGAGTATCTCTCACTTGCAGACTATCCTCTGATGATTGTAAGTAAAACAGCTTTCCTTTGACCTATAAAGTTGTCAGTTGATTTGAATCTCAGTTAAATACTCTCCTTTCATGCTTTAGGAAACACAGAGCTAGTATCTCAGGAACAAATAATTTAGCAGAAGCTGTTGTGTGTATTTGTGTGTGGTTTTTTTTTGTACTAAATACAAGGTCAGGAAAACACATAGATTTCAGTCATTCGCATATGTCCTTCTCTGGATTGTTTGACTTGATGCCTGTCAATTTGTAGTTCTAGAAGTTACCAGTATCACTAGTTCTGAACTGAGCAGTTTTACTGACGCTGTTTTTCTCCTTTAGCTCATATCTTAGAAAATTTGCTGTTCTGTGCTTTTGTTTTCAGCTGCCCTTTCTTTTGTCACTGCTTTCTTTGTTCTTTTACAGCTTAATCTTCCTTCCTCCACCAGCTGTCTTACACCCCATGAGGAGGTCCTTAATACTGCCTAACAGTGAAAGCATAATTGAACTACAAAGAGCTAATCCCGTTTTTATTCGAAGGAGTTGACTTGGTTGCTAGTTGCCTCTGTCCAGGAGGCTAAGAAAAGAGAAGAACTTTAAATATTTACATAGTGTAGACAGACTTCAGCTGGTGATCAATAACAAGTAGTGTCTCTAGCCTGACTGTATTGGCAAGAGTGGCCTGTAAATAGGAGAGCCTGAAGGCATTTCTGAAACATATGTTTTACTTCCTGCAAAAGTAAAAACCTCCAGCATCTCTATTGACATGTAATTCACTAGTGTGAATATCCCCATGTGACAGGTCCAGAAAAAGGTCTATGTCTGAATTTTTCTGTAATGGAGCATCTGAATGTGAACTAGCATGCTTAGACCTTACCACTTGAACTGCATGGATTAGTCAGATGTGAAAATCTGTAAGGATCAGTAGGCTGTTCTCCTAAGGAAAGTGTTTTCAGTTTGTGAAAGTTTCAATGGATTGTGCAGTTAACTTCGATGCTTCCTTGGTTTAAAAAATATAAAATCTACCTTCTGCAAGAGGAGACTGCTTGATTATGACTGTCCTATACTTTGGCTAAGTACTTCCTGCTATTCATTTAATGTCTTACTCTCCTTCTTATCCCTCTTAATCTCAGTGTCCTTTTTGAAAACTTAACTTGCTCTGGTATGGTGTTGTCACGTAGAAAATTCAGCACTGAGTAGCATTGTCAAGCTCACTGTTCGCAGTAGGAGACATACCCTGAAAATTCTTCTGAAGCAAGTAACACTGGACTGAAAAAAAAAAAACAAACTGCAAAATGATAATATTTACATGAGTATCTGGATTTCTTTTTCAATTTCCAGATTTTTGGCTGACCTAAAGCTTGGTCAAAAACTCAGTTTGCTGGAAATTAACTTTTAAGAGAAGTTGTCAAATTATTTGAATATAGCGATTACAACCATCAGTTGCTTATCTGTGTTCTGTGGAATGGTGTGTAAAGGTGATTTGTAAGTTTATTTGCAGAGTACTGTAAATGTACGATGAAGTTAGTAATAGAAAAATATGTGAGAAGGGGCAGGGTTTCTAGTACTCGATGATTTGCCTGAGCTCTTATCCGAGTTTTTGAAAGCTAGTAGCACTTGATATCTTCCTTAGAAAAATTGCCTGTGAATAAATTGGCAGACTGCTCTTCAAGAGAGAAATTGCTCAGAAATAACAATTACTCTGATTCCCTTTCATGGCAGTGAGAAATTAGACTGTCGCTGTGAAAGAATCCAGAAAAGACAAATAAAGTAATGTTTTTTTCTAGTCACTTTTGTATATAAAAACTTAATAGTTGCTATACTCAGGGATAAAGCAGAGCTGTCTTGCAGCTGTGGAATGGAAACAAGGAAATTATTTTTCTGGGTCTAAGATTCCTATTTCTTCTTTTTGTGTAATAGTTTTTCATGGTGATGTGTATTGTGTACGTATTCTTCGGGGTTCTATGGCTTGCGTGGTCAGCCTGTTACTGGCGGGATCTCCTGAGGATCCAGTTCTGGATTGGTGCTGTTATCTTCCTGGGAATGCTCGAGAAGGCAGTTTTCTATGCAGAGTTCCAGAATATCCGCTACACGGGGGAATCTGGTAGGTAGCAATTCCAGCTTGCAGTTTAATTGATGGGGCATAGCACTAATGGCTTATAGTAAATTGGGGTGACAGATGCATATTAAGTGTATGATTACTTGAGGATTGTTTCAAAAGAAAGAACAGGGAACCAGAGGTTCTGCAAATTTTAAAATGTATTGTAAATATGATGATCTGTGTTCTTCTAAAGCTAAAATGCTGTTGCTTTCTCTGACTCCTAGGTGTAATGTTTTAGGGATGTAAAATACTAGATTCTGGAGAGTATTCACTGTAGTTCTGGTTTGAAGCTTAAAATAGGACTTCCTAAGTGTAGCTTGTAATTCACTTCTGACAATTGGTATTGGCCTTGGAAAGAGACTTTGAAATTCCTTGTTCAACATGACAGCATTGCGGGTGACTTTTGGTATTCAGCCCATAGCCTCATAATCCAGTGATTCTCTCCACATAAAACTTCGAGACTGTGGTTTTGAGTTTTTAGGATGGATGCATACAAATGAAACTCTGCGAGTAAAACTTCATTATGACTTTGTTAATTGGCCAGACCCGTAGTACAGAAGGTTTTGTTGGTTGACTTGTTTGGAAGATCATCTAGGCTGATCTTACAGATAAATGTTTTATGGATCATTTACTATCCACTTTCTATGGATGTAAGATTTTTCAGTAGCTTTTTTTTAATGCTAAGTGACCTGTCTTTTTGTGAAAACTTACTCCAGATGTAGGTAATAAAAAGATTATGTGCTTTAATAGCCTACTTTCTGAAAATATGTCTGCTTTCATACTACAATTGCATGCAGCTAATAAAACGGAAACTGTATTTTAATAATCTAGCTTCTTCCTCTCTGCTTTTGGTAGTTCAAGGAGCAGTAATACTGGCAGAACTGCTTTCTGCTGTGAAGCGCTCATTGGCTCGAACTCTGGTCATCATAGTCAGCCTGGGATATGGGATAGTCAAGTGAGTAATTCTGTTACAGGTTTGTTATGTTCTGTTAAAAGGCTTTTCACTGTTGGTTTTTAATAACTTAGGGCAGTATTCATCTCCCTGTACTTTGCTACCTAAAAGGTAGGTCCTTTAGTTAAGTGCTGTAAAGGTCTGGACTTCTTCACTAGTCAACAGAGACATACCATTCCATATGTACCACTACTGGGTAGGTTTCTGAGTCACTGTTGAGATATTCCACTCACTGGAATGGGATCTTTATATGCCTGCCTTCTGGGCAAGGAGGAGCTTCTAGAAATGGGGAAGGCCAAGAATCATTGATTGGGGAGGGGATCTGCTTTAGGAGGCTTCTGCCAAGATTGCTGCTTGTCTGTCCGTCTCCAGCTGTATTCAATAGTAAAACAATATGCTGTGTGGTGGTGGAAGCTTCTAGCAAGTGTGGGTGTGCTGGGGGAACTGGTGAGGAGGTGGTGGGCTGAGACTTCTTGAAATGGTTGTGAAAAGCTAAGCAGGTTAACTAGAAAACAGGACTGTTACTAATCTCTTCCTTAGTCACATCATACCGTAAGACCAAGTGAATAGTAAGCTTCAAGCACCATAATAAAATTATTTTTGAATCTAGAAGTGGCTTGTCACAAGGACTTTTTATTCACATACTTCATGCCTTATGTTAGACTCAAGTTGACATGACTTCACTCCCCTCCCCCCTTAATCTAAATTTTACTTTGTTTTCCTACAGGCCTCGCCTTGGAGTTACTCTTCACAAAGTAGTTATGGCTGGAGCCCTTTATCTGTTATTTTCGGGCATGGAAGGTGTTCTTAGAGTCACAGGGGTCAGTAATAACTGCTTGACTTTTCCCATATGCCCCAAATGCTGCTGGCTTTATTTACTTACATGCTAAGGGAGAATCGCAGCGCTATGCTGAAAGAAGGGAACAGAGACAGTGAAAAGGTTAAACTCTGAGACTGTGGATATGGATTATTGACAATTATTTTAAGTTTGATGTCTTCTCTATTTATCAGGTTGTAATTCTGTGTATTTTGAAATAATTCTAATAGTTTTCTGATTAGTCAGGTTTCAGACACTATATTCTGCCTGGACCTCTTGTGTCTAATACTTCAGATTAGGTCGGGCTAGATGCAGACACAAATGTACAGCTTGGGTCATGTGGCCATGAGTCAAACAAACAAAACCCAAAACCAAACCAAGCAAAAACAAACAAATAAAAAAACCACAAAAAACCACCACCACTCCAATTTTGGAGGCTGTAGCTGGGGAAAGTGCATGTGAGTGGTGCTGCTACCTGCTTCATTAAGAAGTGCATGTCAGGATGTAGATTTCTGTTATGGTTTTGGTATTTTCGGATAAAGTATTTAACATGTCATATATTTGGTACTTTTTCAGTTTTTCTATGACACTGTGGCTCTGATAGCAAACTTGGCCCTGTCCATGATTGATGCCTGTATTATTTTGTGGATATCCTTTCATAAACTGCAGAATGTTACAAGCTTATTCACAGCTTATTATTTCTATCTTAAACTTAAAAGGCATAAAAGATGATTTGCTTGTTTCAGTTGGGACTTGGATAATTTTTGATCTACACACAAAGGCAATTTTTGCCAGTT
Source organism: Cariama cristata (assembly GCF_000690535.1). Classification (NCBI taxonomy): domain Eukaryota; kingdom Metazoa; phylum Chordata; class Aves; order Cariamiformes; family Cariamidae; genus Cariama; species Cariama cristata. Next base: position 14,615 of record NW_009627888.1, read on the forward strand.
TCAGTCAAACTCATGGTTGCCAGTTGAGCATTCAGTTGGTCTATGGGTAGTGTAAAAGATTTAATTACTACATCTCTAACAAGCTGATTGCTAGTTTTCTGTAATGGAAGTGGCCAGAGTACATCATCATGGCAATCGCCTCTGCAGAGGCTCCCTTTAACAGTGCTACATTGACTTAATCTGGAAAACTACTTCTTGCCTTGCTGGTGGAGACCTGAGAACTGACAATGTGATATTGCCAGTTCCTCTCTGTGCATTGGGCTAAACTCTTGGTTCAAACCCTTTGCTTCTGTAGTAAAACTCAGAAGCATTGTGGTAGAGTATTTGTGGTTTCTCATAAAATAGCCTGACCCTCCTTACTTCTTCTGTACCTTGTTTCCTTTTCAGTTTGTTCTTATTGGCTCTCTCTTTGTCTCCAGGCCCAGAATGATCTTGCCTCCTTGGCTTTTATTCCCCTGGCTTTCCTAGATACTGCCCTGTGCTGGTGGATATCCTTCACTATTTTACTTGGTGGGGTGTGTTTTCTTTCAAATTTGTTGGTTTTGGGAGTCTTTTTTGTCTGAACTTTTTTTTAAATCAGCTTCAAGTATATGTTCTTTCTACTTCAGTAAAGTTAATAGAACCTCTCTAATTGAGTGTTGAGGTAAGCTTCTGCTACAGCAAGCGCAAGGGAAACTAGATAACCAGTAGATATCTGTGTTAGAGCATGTCCTGAACATAGACTAGTTAAGTCTGTCTGTTCCCAGTTTCTGATTGTTGAAGTATGAAATTAATTTGTTCTAATGTAGCACTGTAATGGTACCATAGTAGTAGCCTTTGGAGAACAGACTCAGTTTATGTTTTGGGGAGGAGGTTGCTAAGCAACATCAAATCTAAAATCCTTTCTGTAAAATTTGAACTCATCTTGAAGTAGGTGACAAAATGGGGCAGTGTTAACTTTTTGATGTCTTGACATATTACATCCAAACAACCATAATCTCGTGTGACTTAGCAACTGCTGTTAAATGCTGAACTCAAAGCTGTATACAGCAAAATCCCTATGAAGTGTTTTTAGTGGAAGTCAGTCACAAAACTCTAAAATGTGAGTAGCTTGCTGCCCAGCCATGAGCCATGACAACCCCAGTTCTTTCCTACCATGATGTCTCTCCTAAGCACTTGTTGGAAATGAAACTGTAGGCAAAAGGGTGGAGACACTTGTGTGCACTAACTGGATTTTAATTCACTTCTAGTTCAGACTTGATTTTCCATTTATCAGAAGTACATCTGACACTTTTCTGGAGGAACGGGCTGTAGTCCAAAATAGAGGCTTGGATACCATCTTTCTGTTACAAGAGTTCTAGGTGTAGATGGCTAAATAACATGAAAGGGATGGATCCTGCCTTTTGGTACCCTTGCCGTAGGATGAACTTTTCTTCTACTGACTGGTCTGTGTTTTTGGAGGGCTAAGTGTGTGGGTGGGAGAGCTGTTGATCATAAGATATGCGTCGTAAGTCTGTGACCAGTTTGTCCCTTCAGAAGCTTTCCTTAACTTGCCATACATATTCATCAGCTTAACTCAAACAATGAAACTGCTAAAACTTCGAAGGAATGTTGTGAAACTCTCTTTGTATCGGCACTTCACCAACACACTCATCTTGGCAGTAGCAGGTAAGCAGAAAATTATGTTAATCAAGTAAGAGCACTTGCCATTTCCATATATGATTTGATCACTGGAGCAGATTTTTGAGTTTGGTGACCTTTCTGTAAATGCAATCACAGTACTTGATATTTCTAACACTTGACCCAATTCTAATAGTGGGTCTATGCCAAGTGTTATGTTGATACTTCAGAGGCAGTGGATTATTAGTCCAAATGTTAATAAGATCAGTAGTTCTATGCAGCTCCTCTAACAGAGCACTTTTGTCCCTCTTAAAGCTGCTGGGGGCAAAAGATTATTATCCTATGCTGTTAACTTCACAGAAGTGTTTGCCAAAATCACAGTATCGCTGTGTACTATGGGATTTTTGAGATGTCTGAAGACCAGAGTGATTCTTGGAAAACCAGTATCCTTAGTATTGTAACATAATGCGCTTTCTGTATTCTGGAAGAATAGAGATTCAGATTCTCTTTCCATTTGTGCTAGTGATGAGCTGAACTTCAGTAAGAAATCGGTTTGTGCTTCCAGGTCCTCAGCTCCTCATCTGTTTGGTAATGCTATCCATACAATGAGCAGAAAACTTCTAAGGACTGTGCTTTTTTATTTTAAACAAATGAAAAAGCACATTCCTTTTAATCAACAGCTCTCATTAAATTGCTTTCAGCATCTGGTTCTTAGTCATCACAGAATAACTTAGCGGAGGGAAGTCTCGGCTATTAAAACTGTGATGAGAGCATAGTTTGAGCATTGGAAATCTTGTGGGTCAAGTTCTGAATGTTTTGGCATTCAGGCAGATCAGGTGGTTCAACTACTTCAAGGTAGGCTTTATTTGTCAATGATAGTTGGTTTGGAGGCTAGATGAAAGTAATATAAGAATAGTGAATAGGGATGAGGAGTTGGCTAAGTACTTCATTTATGCCTTGCATCTCTGAAGAACCAAGAGCAAAATATACTGGTCTGTGCCCAATTTACTGTATAAGGTCAGTGCAATAAATCAATTTCTTGCTTGCCAAAACTAATACATTGGATTGCCAGAATTCCCTATTTAGGTCTTTGCCCTTTGTTTGGGAAACACAGTCCTCTTAGTACTGTGTTTAGGTTAGCATATTTTGTAGTAATAAGCAGCTTGTTTGTTTTAATATTGCAGCATCTATCGTATTTATCATCTGGACCACCATGAAGTTCAGGCTGGTGGACTGTCAGTCGGTGAGTTTATACTGAATGCTTTCTGCAATTGTTGCCTCTTGGTAAGTTCACATTTGGCAGTGTAAGAGGTGAGATTGGGCATTCTGAACAGATGTTTCTGTAGATTATGTCTAGAGTAATGTACCACATGCTAAAATTCTCGCTGTTGTGGGTACGAACCTCTCTGTCAGATGCCTGTAGTTCACTCTTGGAAAGACCTGAGGACATGGAGTCTTTTTCTTCACAACCTTTTCTATTTGTGCTGCTGTTTTCCTTGACAGGACTGGCAGGAGCTATGGGTGGATGATGCCATCTGGCGTTTATTGTTTTCAATGATCCTTTTTGTCATCATGATTCTGTGGAGACCATCTGCTAACAACCAAAGGTTCAACTTTTCTTACCTATTTCTAAAAATACTGAGTTTTAGGAATGCTTGTTTATCCAAAGAAGTACTGGTGGGTGATTTTAGTTGCTCTATACTGATCCATAAGGGTCCTAAGCAGTGTGTGTAGGGGCTTGAGGAAAAGTAAATGTAGGAAGTCACATAGATAAAAATCAATCTGTTCCTGGTGGTGAACGTATTTAAAAAGAAGCGACTTAAACTTTTGATTATGTAGATTAGCATAGGTCTGAAAAACAACAAACTACACAGAATAATCAAGTCATGTGAATGTTGGGGTAATGAGGCTCTTGGGTAGCAAGAGATATTATTCTAAGGTAGCTTTCATTCTTTCCCTCCTAAAGGTTTGCTTTCTCACCACTGTCTGAGGAGGAGGAAGATGATGAGCAGAAAGAGCCAATGTTAAAGGAAAGCTTTGGTAAGAGAATTTTTTTCCCCAAGTAATTTCAGTGTTGAAGAGACACTTCTATAGAGGGAGATGTATTGTTGTGTGGCAAAAAGTTCATTACTGCTGTAAAAGCAGAGTCAATGCCTCCCTGTTGCCATTGATTTATGCAGTTGTAGAGGAAACATTGGCTTTATGTTTAGTGTTTACATTGCCTGTTTAATTCAGGGATTTTCAGATGACACTGAACACACTGCTACTGTTGTGGTTGCTTTACCATGTCCACTGGTTTTTGTTTTATTAAATATGTCAGGTCATAGGTTTGGATCCAGTCATGATGACAAGGATCTCGTGGATATTACTGCTAGGCAGTGGTTTAGTTTGCAGTTCTCTTTTAAAATCCAGTTCAAGGATTTTCATTTATGTGTTCTCTCAACTCTGCAACCTTCTTCATTTACCATATTAGGGCCTAGTACAGGAATGTCCAGTGCGAACATAATGGATGAATACGTTTACATATTCATGAAATTACATATGAATGAAAGAGTCCTGTTCCATATCACTGGATTGCATCTTTTGCTCCACTCACCCTCCTCCTAGTATAAACCGCTCTCTCTTCACTGCTTCCCATCTCCCTGCTGTGTCTATTGTAACACTACTGTTTAAAAGTTGCGTAAAAGGTAGGGTGACATACCCACTGCTGCTGTTTCTCCACAAATCAATGCTGCTGGGATATATCACTGCTGTTTTGACTTGTTTAGGAGCTGAGGAGGAGTGTGTAATCCCTTAGGTGCATTTGCCAAGTTAAGGTGCATTTGCCAAGTTGGCTGTTTCTGGCTGTCTGCCAGGCTGGGAGATGCCTGTTGCCTCTCAGCTTTTAAGTCAACCTAGGGGCTGGTCAGGAGTCAGTAGGTAAAATAAATTTTGGAAGCTGCATATGTCTCAGAATGGTTGGAAGAGACCTCTGGATGTCGTCCTGTCCAAACCCCCTGCTCAAGCAGGGTCACGTAGAACAGATTGCCCAGGATAGTGTCCAGATGGCTTTTGAGTATCTCCAAGAATAGAGATTCCACAGCCTCTCTGGGCAGCTCTGTCTTTGAGTTCTATGCTGCTGACATCTGGCTTAAATAGAAGGACTAGAAATTGGTATTTCCTATGTAAAACTGCAAAATTCAGGAAAAACTAGGTATTCCACCTGTCAGGAAAAATACTACAAGCCTTTCAAAGTGAAAGCATTGTTTTAATCATTAACTTGTCTGTCTTAACTCTGTCTCTTTGGATTTGATTGAATATTCTGACCGAATACTCAACACAGTCTGTGAACAATTATACTTCAGTTATTCCAATATTTTTTTTTTCTTTCTTTTGTCTTCAGAAGGAATGAAGATGAGAAGTACAAAGCAAGAACCAAATGGGAATGTAAAAGCAAACAAAGCTGTGAGTATGCCCTCCCTATCTCGAAGGATATAGATCCATCAATCTTGTTTGGTTGCCTGCCTGCCCCCCGCCGCCCACACCCCCCCTGCCCCCC